>NC_133769.1:87779108-87799448 GCF_003597395.2 Chelonoidis abingdonii
AGCACCTCTCTCCTAACACAGGTGCATCAGCATCCACTCCCAGTTTCCCATGTAGTGGCAGTGAAAGTGCAACTCTACACAACAGGCTCTGAAGAAATGCCAACTGCCAGCACTAATCAAGTAATTAACCTCACTAGTTTTAAGATGGAGCTTGATAACTTTATGAACAGCATTATATGACAGAGTTGTCCATGACAGCAGGGGACTGGACTCAATGACCCAGGAGATCCCTTCTAATCCTACACATCCCTGGTTTATTTTAACATAGATTTTTCCCCCACTGCAGCCAACCTTGTTTGTGTATAGATCTATTTATTCTGATAGATACATGAAGCAGAAGGGTGCTGTGTGATTTATGTGCCTATAAGTCCCTCATTGCTGCATCTAATTGACTCAAATTAAGAAAACAGAGTGTCTCCCCACAAATAAACTGTTCTCTCTCTCTCCCCATGTTTCACTTGCAGGAGCAGCTATTAATATTTAAAGTAGTCAGGACAGAGACTGGGTAGCAAAGGCTAGGAATATTAAATGGTAATAAACACAGAAGTAGCAACCTTGATCTCATGCCTTTTGAACATTTTCATTCAGTCCAGCTTGGATCATCAACAGGATTCTTCCTCCCTGCAAATATTCATTTCTTGTCAATCTCTTTTCTAAGAATGGATTTAATCTATATCAGTCATCAGCTGGTGACATCTTGTCAGGCTGAATGCTGTAACAGAATTTACTATGCGAACAGGTTTTTCTATTCTCAGATGAACACAAATGAGAGAGTCACAGGAAAAATGCCAAACAGGGAGGCAGTAGCCAATGAGAATTTAAATCCAAAATGCAGCTTGGTGTTCTGGGGACTGAATGCCTCAGCTAAACAAACTGGCCTATAATTAGCTGAATTTACCTTAATTCAGACAGATAGGTCATCTACTGAAAGAAGCTGGGGGAAAGTTCAAAGAAATGAGAACAGCGAGGACTAAGAATTTGGTTTTTCTGTGGCTGCCTGGAAAACCCAGTTTCTCCACTCCTTTCCGTTAATTCCATCTAGCATCGCTCACCGGGTGACCTGACTATTAGTGAGAACACTGACCAAATTCGTTTGGCTGGTGGAGCAGGGGCAGCACTCTCTCCATTTCAATTTTTTTTCTTGGAATATTTATCTGGGAGGGCTTGAATCTACAGGAACTGGGGCAGACATAGGTGAAGATGGAATGTAGAGAATCAGATCTTCAACTGGTGTACCTCTTTGAAATCAGTGGAGCAATATCTATTTAGACCAGCTGAGAAATTGGTCCACAGTTTCACACTGTTTAGATATCAAAGTGATGGGGGGTGGGAGGTGTCTTAGAAATACTTAGACCTGATATACACACACACTACATAGACAAGTGTGTGGTGTACACAAAAAAAGCATACGAAATCCTTGTGAAATGCTTACAACACCAGCTTTAACTAATATGGCCAGTCTTTGGGCATATAGGAAAGGATTGTGGCTACTGCCTCATTCCTAGGCATGGTTTGGAAATATTATACAGGCATAATATTTCAAAGGTCACTAGTGATTTTGGGTGCCCGGGTTGGGATACCTTAAAGGAGCCTGATTTTCAGAAATACAGGGCACATCTACCCTCTGAAAAATCAGGCTCCTTTAAGGTGTCTCGAGTTCAGAACGCAGATGATGAGGTACTCAAAATTACTAATTGCTTCCGAAAACGTAGACAATACTTCCTTTACCACTTTTGCAAATGTTTTGAGGTGATAGGCCTTTTCCTCATTCTTCCTTCCCAGGTTACACACATCAGTGGCTTCCAAAATTGAAAATCAGAAATCACAGTGGTTCGTTACTATCAAAAATATCTAGATTTGCCTGGATCCACATCTTCTAGAATCTAGCATTACTTGCCCCATCATTTTTCCACCCTGATCCCTATTTTTCATTGTTGACAAGACACCGTCCTACACAAGAGCCTCTCAATTAAAAAAAACAGGTGCCAAGCATTTCATTATGTTGCAGTTTGACTGTAGGCCTGGCTGGTGGGTTAGAAATAACAGATGGAGAAAAAGACTAAAATAATAAGTGGTTTGTATGAAAAAGTGTTGAAATAATAAGGAAGTGAAAGTCCCTTGGGGACTTCTGGCAATCATAAATAGGACTAAAAACAAAAACAAACAAAAAAAAAGTTTACCTAGAAGTACCATTAGGATTATTATAAACCATCACTTTGTAGCATCTAGTGGATAAAAGGGTGAGAAAAAAATAGTTAACAGATTTGTCAAAAACAAAATCATGCCAAACCAATATAATTCTCTTCTTTGACAGGGTTACTGATGTAACAGATTGGGGGGTGGGGAAGCAGTGTACACAACTCACCTTGATTTTAGTAAGGCTTTTGGATACAGTCCCACATGGCATTCTCATAAGCAAACTAAAGGAAATATGGTATACACCAAGATACTATAAGGTGGGTGGACCGGTGGCTAAAAAAAATCAACACACCTTGTACTTAAAAGAATCGTTATCAATGGTTCACTGTCAGAAAGTGTGTCTAGTGGGATCCTCCAGGGATCTGTCTTGGGTCCAGTACTATTCAATATTTTCATTAACTACTTGAATAATGGAGTGGAGAGTATGCTTATAAAGTTTGTGATGACACTACACTGGGAAGGCTTGCTAGCACTTTGAAGGACAGGATTAGAAATCCAATCAGCCTTGATAAATTGGAGAACTGGTCAGAAATCTACAGGAAGAAATTCAAAAAACAAGTGCAAAGTACAACAATTTAGGAAGAAAAAACCAAAATGCACAAATACATAGTGAGGAATGACCGACTAGGCAGTGGCACTGCTGAAAAAGGAGGATTATAGCGGATCACAAATTGAACGAGTCAACCATGTGATGCAGTTGCAAAACAAGGCCAATATAATTAGATCAAAATACAAAAAAGAAAAAAAAATCATGCTTCAGTTCTGGCAAATAGACTGAAAAAAATATTTATCTCGATATATTAACAGGGACCAGACAGCATTTGTACTAAACAAGTAGCTAGCTACTGGACAATTTTCAAAGTCTTAGACCTGATCTTCTTTGCAGACTCTACCATTAAGCCCCTACCTAATTTACCACTAGATGCAGAAAAAGCTTTTGACAGAGTAAACTAACAGGTCTTAAAAAACACTCTAGATACATTTGGCTTAGTCCCTAAATTTCAAAACTGCATTTCTGTCTTGTATTCCAACCCATATGCTGCTACTATAAGAATAAATGGATGTCAGAAAATTTTCCCCCTTCTTAAAGGCACATACTAAGTATGTCCTTTATTGTTGTCTCTTATTTTTGCTATGGTAACAAAGTAATTTGCCCAGTTGATCAGGAAAAATCCTAGCAAATAGAATTACAACAGGAAACAGAACACAAATTAGCATTATGTGCAGACGACACCATAGTATTGTTACGAATCCACCTCACAGACTACCAGAATGGCAAGAGGTCATCTTAAAATTTGGCAAAGTATCTGGATTTAAAATAAGTTATGACAATCACAGCTCCTCGATATAGGTTTGGGCTCTGATCTACAGAAAGAGCAAATACAAATAGATAATGACTTCAGTGAGGTACCCAAGAAGACATTTCTAAAAGATACCAAGACATATATAATATTAGTTATACTCCTTTGATTAAGAAAAATCTAAACATCTGAAAAATGGTCAAAATATATAAGTTTCATGGTTAGGCAAAATTGCAGCAGTTAAAGTGAATCTCTTATCCCAAATTAACTGCCTTTTCCAAACTCTTCCAGTTTTAGTCCCAGGAAGTTTTAGACCAATAGCAACCCATAATAAATTAATCTAGGGAAATTAGAAATCCAGGATTAAGCAATCTGCTTTGCCATGGCCTTTGAATAAAAGGGAGACTTTACCACACATTAAGCACCAATATCAAGCTAGTCAGATCAGAAAGTTAAGTTACCGTATAACACCTAACCTTAGTAAACAGTGGGTAGAGATAGAACAAGTTCACTGCTGTGCAAACAAACTCTACGTGATCCCCAGATGAAGAAATCCCAGAGGATAAAATGAATACAACCACTCTTTTATGAAAGCAACAGTAGAAACTTGGTATAGTTTATTTAGAAAACTAAGCCCATAACCCATCAGCTCTAACAGCTGTAGTAGAGAATATAGAATTCAAACCCAAAGCCTGGGAAGTTTTGACATTTGGGACCTCACAGGTATAATCAAAATTCAGCCTACTGGACTTTAGGGACAATATATTTAGATCACTTGATGAAATACAACTTGCAAAAGACACCAGAGTTTCCGTACATCAATACCTACAATTTAGACATTTTTCAGCGTACTCCCACAAAATGGCAAACACATAAAATTGACAGAATTTGAAAAAGCTACTCACTACAACCATAAAACAAAAATGACTTACTGTCCAATTTAAGTAACATTTAGAGATTGCTTTGTAAAGGACAAAACTATATTGATGAAATCATGCAAAATTGACAGACACCAACTGAAGAGTGAGAGAATATATGGCACAATGGTCTCCACTCTTCAATAGAATTTTAATGTAGTTTTCTTTTATGTGTTTAGCAGTGATACCCAACTCCCCTTAAAATTAAAGTTAATTTATAGTACAGGGATGGGTAAATGCATCGAAATGTAAGAAATGCAGAATTCTGAATCTAAGCACAAGACAATGAAAGACTGACTTTCAGATGACAAGGCAGAAGAGGGAGACTAAGAAGAAAAGCTGCAACCACAATTTGTGATAATGATCGCATACAAAGAAAGCAACTGGTAGCAGGGGGACTTCCATTGGCCAAATTTATATACTAAGTTTTACAGTTTTAATAGAGATAGAACTGAACTCCTTGTAAAACTTATTTAAGAGACCAGATTGTTAATAAATACAATAAAAATAAAATACACCAAAAATCCCAGCCTAAAGCCAGGAGAGAAAGCCAATGAAGCCACCTAAGCTCTAAACGCAAGCCCTCCTCTAACACCACACACTAGAACCAAAAGTATTTATTAAAAAGAACATCTGTTGAAAGACTCTTCATGCAGCTGTTCTTCATTATCAACTTTGTCACTCTCCAGAATACTAGCATCATCATCATTTTAGGATAAGAGTCTCAGCCCACATTAACACCCTAATTATGTCACTCTCATAGCTGCCTCTGTCATAGTGGAACCCTGCAAGGTGACATAAAACTAGTCATAACCTTAGAGATAATTCTGGAGCAGACTGGCAGAGAGAGGGGCAGTGACTGGAGTATATTACAGAATAGGATGGTCCTGCAAAAGTATCTGAGAACAGCCTTTGGACCCCCAAATGGGCAGCCCCAGAATCAGGGATTTAGAAAGGGGACTCAGAGACAACTTTCACCCATAACTCCCCGCCCCCAGGTGCTACATGCAGTTCACTTTGCCAAACCCAGGATCTGGACTTTGATCTTCACAATTTAAAGTCAAGGACCTAAACTTGCATTTCTTTCTTAGGAAAAAGGAAAGGGGGGGGGGGGAGGCGGAAGAAAAAGAAATTCAACAAATGAATTAATTGCTCCACATTAATCACAGTGACAGGCTAGAATTAGTCAGCTTTCTTTTAGAGCTCTCTTGCCCAATCTGTCCATGAGCCACACTTTAATGATACAAAATGCACCCTGGAGGGATTTGTAAAATAGGTTACTACTGGCATATTTCAGGATTCTGTAAAAGCAGAAGGTGCCTTTTCAGAATGAAGGAAGTGAAGCAGAATGTGCCAACTGCCCTAAGCTAGGAAAGTAAAAACAAACAATGAAAATAGATAGCCAAAGTAAAACAAACAAGATGATTGAGGCTATGCACTACCAGACTGAGCGCAACCATCAAACTCCAGCCTAGTACAGAGAGAAGGGCTAAAGAAGGCACCAGGATACCTTCATCATCACTACACAGCAGAAACAGAGAAGGTTTAATGACTGAATTCAGCAGACAGCTTTGCAGCTTCAGCTACTGTTAGGTGCTGTAGTTATCCAAAGCTTAAATGCATAACATTAACGGAGGCCTAAATGCATAGCACAGTATGTGACACCACCACAAAATGAGGAAACAAGAAAGTGCAAAAAGCATTGTTAAAGGAATGAATCAGATCCATTTGGGCTTTGTGATCTAATCTATCAGCTTCCTGATGTAACCAATTTTCAGTACTTATGGGAACTCTAGCTTGGGACAGCCCAGAGTTAAACTTGCATCAATAAGGAGGGACAACTGAGAAAAATAAGTTCAGAGCTGTAAGGGCCTGATCCAAAGCTCCCTAGTATCAAATCACAAGACCCCATTGACTTTAATAGGCTTTGGATCAGGCCCAAAAGAGAGAACAGCCATGCAGCAGCAACAAGCTGCAATTCACACCAGCACATTTTTCTTCTATGCCGCTCTCCTCCTCCACTAACAGTAAATTGCCTTGTGTGCATGTTGAAGTAAATGGCATTAGGTAGCAAGCATCTATTGTACAGTATGAGCAATGGAGAGCTGTCCAATTTCCTGAAATCTCTTCATGCATGAGCTACTACAACAATGAAATAATCTGTGGCTGTGCAACAAACAACAGACACATGCAAGAAAAACCACGCACCAATATTCACTGCAGATGGCTGCTTCCAAGACCTTATCTTCTGCTGCCCAGCAATTCACTCACAGAAGCAGCTTTCACCAAATTCCAATCATACCATACCAAGCCCTTGACCAGCTGGATTTGCCTCCAATTTATAGTAAGATTTTTAGCCAGCTGTGGGGCCAGGAGGTAGAGCCCTTTTCACATTCTCAAGCTTCCTAAATGCCATAAACAATAGCATGTGCTGCCAAGCTGACTCAGACCCTCCAAAAGTAACATCAGTTTCAGTACCTGCAGTCATGGCAACTAAATTCTAAAAGGAATTAATTAGAACAGGCTTCATCTGTGAGTGGGAAAGTTTCACTATCATCAGACTTGGGGGTTTACTATGGCTTTAGTGACACTCAACAGTCATCTCTGACAATGTGAATCTCCTAGTTTAAGTAGGGAACTAGATCTATAAAGTATTAATTGCTCTTATAATTGTGGAGAGTTCACATTAAGCAAACCTCTGGCTATGTCTACACTGCATAGTTAACACAGGTGACTGGCACCCAGGTCTGAGCACTCAACTGAGCCTAGCCTAGGTGTGAGTGTCCCCACAAAGTCCTACCCACATGACTGGGTCCTCACTGTTTCTATAGGCACCATGGGGGCATATTCCATAGTTCTTCTTGCAAAGATGCTCTAGGAATCTCTGAGTCAGTTGTGTCAATTGCAGGAGAATGAGTCTGTCCTTCCAGGGGAATTGCCAGTGCTTAAAGTAGAGGATGGGGGTGCCAAGGGGTCACAGGTCCTGCCAAATACATAATTACAAAATCAAGCTGGTCTCAGCAGGGCACCCTTTAAGGACCCTCCTACGAGAGCTGCTACTCTCAGATGATGAGAGACCCACACACACACTTGTTTCAGAGCACTGGGAATATGGGAAGGCACTGGAGGACTATCAGCACTTGAGTGATTCAGCTTGGGCCCTCATTGCAGAGTAGATGCATTACTAACCTGAGTTAAGCCAGAGCCAGGCACTCTCACCCACACCTCTAGCCAGGCAAGCTACTCTAATGCTTAATACATCTCTGAACCCAGGTGAGATGTTTTTGTTTGGATAGCAGGAAAGAGTTTGAGGCTAAAACTAAGATTAACTGTGCAGTGTAGAGAAACTCTCCCTGGTTCACCTGATTAGCATGCTGACATTCACACTGCAGGTTAACCTGTTGCTTTTTGTCTCCCCTCCCCCTTTCCTTAACGGATGCATTTCACATATCACAACTCATTTGCTGTTCCAGAGGGAAGTGACACATTGTAAGACCAGGGCTGCTATGAAAACAATGTGATTTGCTACTGCTCAGGCTCTGTCCTGCTCACCTTCTCTCACTCTGCAGACAGGCACAATCGCTGGCCTGTGAGGTTGACAGCGGTCACAGTGCTCCAGCAGACACAGGAAACAACTCGCACAGACTGATCCCCCGTGACCAGGGCTCCCAACAGCCCAAGCCAGCCCAGCAACAGTTCCAGATGGGTGGGTGCAGCGCTGCAGCCTCAGCTAAGGCGATGAGAGCTGTACCCAGAAGGGAGCCCATAAAATACAGCCCACTGGCCCTGCAGCCTCCAGCCATGCTCCACTCCCGGCCCCCCTTAAAGCAGCCTGTGGGGTGGCCCTGCTCTGGCTGGTCACACACCCTGCACTGGGCAGCCTGGGGGATGCAGAGCAGGAAGCTGAGAAGAGGCGCTGCAGCTCCTGCACAAAGGTGAGGGGACGAGGCGCCCCCTCTTAAGGAGGTCTCTGCCCCCAGCCCCACCTGAGCAGGCAGCGGGGCACTTACGCTTTAGCACGCTCAGGAAGCCTGTGCCCGTGCCCACCCATAGCTGGCTATGGGAAACCAGCAATCCCCAGGACTACAGGGGGTCTGGCCTGCCACATCCCTTCCCTGTCATCCCCCCAGACTCGTTATCCTGCCGATAGCCGGACTCTCCAGGGCTTCCGCAAAACTTCTACAGCACAGAAACTTCAGCAAGTGCGAAGTAGCCAGGGAAGCTTGTCTTTGCAATTCATAAAATGCCCCCACTTACACTTCCCCATCCAGGCCGGGGGGCTGGTGAGCACAGCTCGGCAAGTGGGAGTCACACACACACACACACACCCCCGAGCAACTAGTCCGGACACACGATGCTGTAGCTTTAGGATCTGCATTGAACTGAGGTTAAACTGCATCCTGCAGAGCCCCGTCCCCACTCCGCTCCTTCACTCCAGAGTTGGTTGCGTGTACAAATGACACCTCCTCCTGCACCCCCATTAAACAGAGCAGAGGAGTCTGAGACGCTGACACCTGGGAAGCCGACTCCAGCAGAGGCTCAGGCTGGGCTCCTGGAGCCCCCGAGCAGCCAGACCCACACAGGGCAGCCAGGAGGCTGCTCCGTGCAAAGCCTTGCATGCTGGCAGTGGGTGAGCAGCGCTGCTCACAGCCATACGTGGGACCACTCCCACTTCTTCTTCCCCAGGGCCCAGAGATTCCCGCCCCCGACCCAGACTGCCTGTAGCTGGCACCTTCCCAGGGAAACTCAGCGTGTAAAGAAGTACTCAGCCCAAAGGATCCCGATCAGCACGTTTCACAGGGGCAGAGCACACAGATTTCCTGCCTCTACCCCCTCCCCAGCACCAACACCTGTGACACCACTGTCATGTGAGTCTGATCTGGGCAGAAGTTGGCTTTTTGTTGGCTGCCGGTAGTCAGCGGGTGCCCAGTCAGACACCTCTGCAGGTGGGGCCAGGGATCTCCCTACCCAGCAGCAATCTGCAGAGCCAGGGGCAGGGCACTCCTACCTTTCACAGCATACTGGGCAGCCTGGGCCAAGCTCCTTGCACAGGTGATGTGCTCCCCTGGCCTCTCACTCCCTGGCCAGACAACAGCAGCACATTTCTTGCAGGGGGATCTTGCAAGTACATATTGATTCCCCGGGCACCAGAGTCTCTAGTGGTGCCCCCAGAGCCCACTCTGCTTGCACATGTGTGTGGCACTCCAGTGCAGGTGCCCAGGCAAGCAGGGCATTGTTATTTGTAATCAACACTAACTCATAGCTCTACAACCCTGGGCCAGCCTGACACTACAGCACAAGCAAGCAGCAGAGAGGAAACCATGCAGCCACCAGGCTCCTCTAAGCACAGGGCTGAAGGGACCCAAGGACATGGAGCTGCAGAGCCACATTTTTGCTCCACAGATCACCAGCCCTGTGCAGAGATGTTGCCCATTCTCCTGCAGCCAGGGTGGCCCTGCTGATGAAGAAGGGCAGCAGCAGCTGGAGCTCAGATGCTTGTGGAAAGCTGAGGATCTAGCAGGGTCTTTCTTTGCAGGACAGCACTCAATTCCCCCCTCACCCAGATCACACCCAAGGCTGTAGCTACCAAGACCCTATGTAGTCAGCCACTCTGATCATCAATCAGCCACCTGAAACCTGCCTCTGGCCACGCCTGGCAGGGGTCAGCTTGGATTTGGAAGGAGAGAACAGCTGGTGCCTTAGGGGCAATTGGGGCAGGTAGAACAGCTGGAGCAATAGGGGAGAAGGAGGTGGAGTGAGCACCAGCTGGAGCTTGGGGGGCTGCAAGGAGAAGAACTAGGGTCAGGAATGGGTTAGCTAAGAAAAAAGCCAGCCAGCTAGGGGAAGGGTTATGGATGGATGGGAGCTGCCTGCTTCCCTTTCCTCTTGTAAAGTGCTGCTGGCAGCAGGCCCACTGGTGAGGGACTTCATCTCTTATTTTATACAGGGCCGTAAAAATGCTAGGGCCAGCGACACTGCAAAGAATGTGGGATCAGATCACGGAACCATATTGGCAACACTAGCTTTGCAGGGGATCTATGAAAAGAGGCAATTTAAAACTTCAGGTTGATTTCAATGGACCTTCTTTACCTTAATACCTTCACAACCTAGAAAGATGTTTTCAATGGGTATTTTCCCTGGGCACAGAATGGACAGTATGAAGGTGCCTACAGAAGCTTAAGTGATGGGCACAGTGTTAGGCACTTTGGGCTTGTTTCTTAAAAAGTTATATTGCCTGTATGTTAGTCCTATTAAATCTAATGCTTAACTATGCTCATGGACTAGATTGGAAATACATGTTTATGTCTTCTGAGGGGGCCAAGAAGGGAGGCTTTTGATTAAAGTCTCACTGTTACCTGATCAGAGAGTTCCCCCTCCAGTGTTCTAATGATGCTGACATGCTACTGGAGAATTCCACAAACATCTGAATGAGAATGACAAAATAGCACCTCTCTCCTAACACAGGTGCATCAGCATCCACTCCCAGTTTCCCATGTAGTGGCAGTGAAAGTGCAACTCTACACAACAGGCTCTGAAGAAAAGCCAACTGCCAGCACTAATCAAGTAATTAACCTCACTAGTTTTAAGATGGAGCTTGATAACTTTATGAGCAGCATTATATGACAGAGTTGTTCGTGACAGCAGGGGAGTGGACTCAATGACCCAGGAGATCCCTTCTAATCCTACATATCCCTGGTTTATTTTAACAATAGATTTCCCCCCACTGCAGCCAACACTATGTGCACGTATCTATTCATTCTGATATATAGCACAGCACCCCTCTGCTAAGTGTATCTAGGTGCCTATAGGTCCCTCATTGCTGCATCTAATTGACTCATCAGTTAAGAAAACAGTGTCTTCCCATAAATAAACTGTACTCTTTCTCTCTCCCCATTTTTCCCCTGCAGGAGCAGCTGTTAATATTTAAAGTAGGACAGAAACTGGGTAGCAAAGGCTAAGAATATTAAATAGTAATAAACACAGAAGTAGCAGCTTGATCTCATGCCTTTTAAACATTTTCATTCAGTGCAGCTTTGATCTTCAACAGGATCCCTCCCAATATTCATTTCTTGTCAATCTCTTTTCTAAGAGGAGCTGTCCCTCTGAAGTCAAGCATCCTGCTAAAGCCAACTTCCTAGGCTTAAAGCCAGGCACCTGCTTAAGTACCTTCTTGAGTCAAGACCACAGAAACTAAAACTGTGCACTCCTTTGCCCAGCCTGTCCCTGCTGACAAGAAGCACTGAAAGGTTTTCACATTTCACCATCAGCTAGAGACAAATCACTTTTATTATGTACACAGTTATGTGGGGTCAGGAAGGAATATTCCCCCAGATCAGACTGGCAGTAGACTTTCTCTGTAGAGTAGGGTGCAGGTCACTTGTCAAGGTTATCAGGATCTAACTCACTTAATGAATTCCCTGCCATTGCAGGAGCCTCGGGCACTGGTGCAGCTCAGTCCCTCCTGTTCTCTGCCTCTGGCACATAATAGTCTAGTCTCCTGGTGGTTGTAATACTTCGGCCTAATTTCAAGCATTGCGTGGTGGTGGCCTGTGATATTCAGGAGGTCAGACTAAACCGGGGTTCTCAAAGTGGGGGTTGGGGCCCCTGAGGGGGTCGTGAGGTGTCAGCCTCTCCCCCCCCAACTCCCGCTTTGCATCCAGCATTTATAATGGTGTTAAATATATTAAAAAGTGTTTTTAATTTATAAAGAGCAGTCACACTCAGATGCTTGCCATGTGAAAGGGGTCACCAGTACAAAAGTTTGAGAACCACTGGACTAAATGATCTGTTAGACCCTTCTGACATTAAATAACAGTTTAACAACAAAAAAAATGGCACCTAATACAACTTGAAAATATTTTAGTGAACAGTTCACATCTTTTACTATCAATAATGCTTTTGTCTGAGTTAAAAGTTCTCAAGTTAAAATAGTAATTCATCTGGAAGTTTAGAAAGATATTCAGCCTTGATTAAAAAATAAATTCAAATGATAATTAAAGGTTGTGGCTCTCGCCCTACAGTGCATGGCTGTGAATCATTGCTTATTTGGTTTCATCAGCGTTTATCCATCATGTGTATACAGATGCCCAGTTACTGATGGTGGAAGATAGAAGTAACAAATTGTGTCAGTGCCTTGGAAGGGCAGAAGCAAGCATTTTAGACTGCTGTCAAACACTCTGTAACAATGCATTGTATCATCACAGTCCCGCATGATGTGTGTCTCATCCTGTAATATAGTAAGCTATAAAGTTTCCCATGTGTAGGAAGGAAGAAAAACGTTTTGTAGTTGAAGTAATACAAAGGCTGAATTAGTTTAAAAATAAAAGTACATGTTTTTGTAGCTCATGTAAAGCGCAGGTCTTTCAGCAATCATGGAAAGGCCTGGAAAGAATATAGCTTAGTTAGAAAAAACTGGATTTGAATGTGATAAGGTATCACAGGTAAGTGATAAGATGGAAGAGCAGCCCCAGTTAGCAGGATGTTTAATAATAAAGGAGGAATGTGCATGTTGAAAGAGTAGTTACCCCAATTCTGGTTTTTAGCTAAAGTTATCAATTGGCAATTACTCCAGCTGTTTGTTACAAGGTATAAAAGGGTTAGTGCTTGAAGGGTTCATTTCTAATACCTACCTGACCAAGTTGGAGCTGACCAACCTGGAGCTAAGCACGCCTGGGTTTAGCCCCTTCGTGGGTATCTTGATCAAATACTTATGAATATCAGTTACTGTTTAGTAATAAGTAATTGTTCATTATTTAGCCTTTTAGATATGTTTAGAGAAATTGTACAAATAATATTCAGCCTTTGGATTTAATAAAGGAATTTATGGTTAAATTAGTGTCTGGCAGTGTCCTCCATAATAATAATTTCAGCATCATGTATTACAGCAGAACTTTCACTAATACACAGGAGACCTATTGCAATTTAATTAATTCTGCAAATTTGTGGTCTAGCAAAATACAGAACAAAAGTCAGGGCAAATCATTATGAAATATATTTTAGTCATTTATTTGACAAGAGCACTTTTGTTTAAGTGACTGATAATACCAGTGAACTAGTAAGTGCTCTGCGATGTATTTTATATAGCAAATGAAGTCTTCACAGTAGGAAACATTACAGCACGCTCCTGTTAAGTTTTTGCTGAAAAGGGGGAAGAGGCCATTATTTTGAGTGAGGATGATAAGTTGTGCGTACTGAGCCAGACTCTGATATTCATGCTGAATAGAACTTTACTGCATAATATAAGTATTAAATAATGGTCATCTTTCATTTTCTCAGATTAACAAAACTCCTTCCAAACATTGATTAATTAGACTAGTCAGTCTACTTTAAGGCTCAGTTTTCACAATCTATCAGACTCTTTGATGATGGTTATCACAGACTACTATGTAATACTGTAACACAGACACCATGTTTAGGTGATAGATGATCAGTCAAATCCTCTGGGCTTCTCTTCTCATACTGACCCAGACTTGGCTCATTACATCTTAGGTTGTTAATACTATTTTGCTCTCGTTGGGTCTGGTCAAAACTGGCCTCTGAGGTTTTGCTTCTTGGCTCCTCTGCATTATGGGGTGCTGATGGCTGGCTCCTCAAGAAACATCTGCTGCAACCTATCAGTTTATGTATTAATCCTTTTTGGTTCAGGACACTTTTCTTCCCATCTGAGATGTTTGCTTGCTTTCTATAAACTATTAAAGTAAAGGACTCCATTCTTTTGTCAAAATCTTACTATGTTAAAGATAAGTGGTGTTTTCAAATGCACTGAAGTGGACTTTGGAGCACAAGTCCCAGTGAAATTCAATGGGATTGTGCTCCAACGTCACTTACGTGCTTTCAAAAATGCCACCTGTTATCTGACCATTCACTGACCTGTCCGCAATAGCATTGTTGGACTACATGTGCACCTCTCCCTAAATATGCTGACATTACTGGTTCTGACATGAGTTCTCACACACACTTTCCCTTCCACTGCACATTCTGTCACTTAGGGGCTTGCCTCCCTTTTACAAATGGTTTCCTAGACAAGCCTAATTCAGTTAACACTTTTGTAAAAGAAATTAGGAGCAATGACTGCAATAATTAGGAGGAATGAAAACAGCTGCAGTGGCTGTGGGTCACAGACCTTTGGGCATCTGTTGTTTCTACAGAAATGCTCATTAAAACACAGGTGCCTTTTCTATCATGCTCTTAGCATCACTTGGGTTCTAAAGAGGATTTTTTTAAAAAAGACTAAGAACAAAGTACTTACTCCTTACTTCAGGAACAGGTGGATGAAGGTAGAATGTGGGTGTCATGGGTGGAGAGGGCCAATAGTGAAAGGTGGCAAGTAACATCACAGCTTGTTGTTGGTTGGCCAGAGCTGAGCTTTGACTAGCTGAGATGCCTCACCTGGGGCAGATCTTCAGCTAATGGAAATGGTCATAGTTCCATTGTATGGAGTAATGATAATTTTCAGCAGCTGAGACTCTCTCCTCTGGTCTTTACCTGTGACACTCTGTATCTCAAAGTAGCACCCTGGAACCCCCATATTCGCCACCACAGAGAGCAGTGTGAAATACATAGCTTGTTGTTCTGAATGAGATTTCCACTTCATACACTGGTGGAAAGATTTCAAGTGAGACTTTAAGTGTGGTGGCTCAGAACAGTCAAATAAAAAGGTTACAAGTTTATTTTCTGTTTGCTTATTTTGGGAAAGGGAGGTAGCAAAAGAAAATGCATAAAGATGGGAGAGAGTGATGAAGTTGCAAAGTTAGAGCTGTACAGACTGCTGGTGGCAGAAAAAGAGAACATCAGCAAATCTTAGAGCTAAAGCAGCTGGAGATTGAGGCTCACCTATGAGACTTAAAAGAGAAGGAAGTAGAGATGGTCAGAGAAGCAGCAGCACATCAGCGTGCCCCAGAACTGAAAACCAAGGAGCCTGAAGAAAGAGAGAGAAGACCAAAACACCAAATGGACTTACTAGAAAACCAGAGCTAATGTGTGTGATTCATGAGATTCCTGAAGACAAATATATCCCCACAGTGGTTCCAAAGTTAACTGGTAAAGCTCTGAATATTTTAAATGAAACCCCAGTTCAGTATGCTTTAGATTATTCTAAATTCAAATAAACAGTTTTAAAACAATTTCAGATTATCCCTGAAACATATAGGGTGAAATTTAGGCATCTTAAGAGAAATGCTGGTATGACTAATGGGGAATATGTAAACAGGATGAAAGATCTGATGGGAAAATGGGTGAGGGGGAAAGAGGTTGCAAGCTTTGAAGAAATGTTTGACCTTGTTCCTCACGAGCATTTCCTAAGCATCTGTAAAGATGACATTAAACTTTGTCTATGGGACAAAAAGGTGAAAACTGTGGATGAGATGTCATCTCTAGTTGATGACTTTGAGCAGAGCCAGGCATCCATTGAGAGTAAACCACAGAAAGAGGGGTTTAAACCTGATGGGAAGCAGGGTTACTGTTTCTCCTGTGGGGAAAAAGGAGGGTCACTAGGCAGCTGGGCACTCACTTCCCCCAAACCATTCCTCTAATCCCCAACCTCAATCTCCTGTGAAAAGAGAAGAGTCCAAAAGGTGCTATCACTGTAATTCTACTGACCACCTGAAGAATAAATCCCCTGTGCAGAGGGGGAAGCCAGCAACCAATAGCCTATGTTAATTCTGCTGTTCTCAACACACAAACCTAACAGGTGCCTGGCACTTATCATACTGGTTTTGTGGGATTAGCCTCTGCAGAATGAGACATGGAGCACATTAAGATTGTCAAGATCAATGGTAAGCAATAATTAGGATGGGAAGACACAGGTGCAGAAATTTCTGTGGTTCAGCAGAGCATAATTCAAGAAGGTGACATATTGCCAGGACAAAGGGCAGAGCTTTTGTTAGCATGAGGTGTCAGGATTCTTGTGCCTTTAGGCAAAACGCACATAATATACTTTTTAAGCCATTAGTTTCTAACAGTGGGAGTAGTGGACCATATTCCTGTGACATGCTTATTGGAAATTATTTTTTGCATGTGGCTCAGGCTTTTAAGGTGTTTGCCCACTGCAAGAAGGAATATTATGCTGGGACCTCTGAGGAAAAGGATAGTCCCAGGAATTGCTGAAGAAAAGGGAGAAAGACTTTGATTCCTCTGCAGCAGGGTGAAGCAGCATGCTTTCAGGCGTGGAGGAGATTGAGACCAGGAACTGCAGTGCAGCTGAAGGCAATATCTCAGGAAGGGAAGGTGGTTGGGTGCCTATCACTGAGATAACGGTCCAGGTTGTTAGCTGCCACCACGTTGCTGCTGAACAAGGCATTGATCCCACTCTAGAGAGCATAGAGACATGTGTCTTAAATGTGGGGGCTCAGAGAAGGAAACTGGGGAAGGAATAGTGGGAGCATGTGGATGTCTCCTCACTGGTCACTTGGGAGAGGAAGCCAAGGACAGAGTGGCTGATTCAGTACCTGTGCATCCAGGCATGCAGCCTGGAGCACAGGTACAGAATGGGAACTGTGCAACTGATCTCCCACAGGGGATCAGTTATATAGCTGAGTTTTCGGGAATAGAGAATGGAGTGATAGAGGGTACCCCACTCCAGGTCCCAGTTCTCCAGGACATCCTGGTCCTGACATGCTTGTGAAAAGCAACTGTGTCTCTTTAAGTCAAGATGTGGCTCCCATGGCTGTGATAGCCAAGGAACTGGTTGAGTCCAGGAAGTTTCCAGGTGGTGGTGCTTTGTGAGAATTCAAATGACCCAGCTGGCAGAGGGGAGGGGGTCTTCCCTCTGACTGGTAAAACAGAGAGTACAGATCTCAACCCTCTGGGAAGGGCTTGGGGAAGGTCCCAGTACTGGAAATAGTGATCAGGGGAGAGGATTTTTTTATATGTGCAGCGCTCCGAGGGTTGGGAGAGAGCTCCACAGAGGTTCATTCAGCCCATATGCAGAATCCCCTTACATCTTTACCTAGAGTACCTAGTATCTAATGATCCTAGAGTGCCAAAGCCTCAAGAATATGATTGGACTGAGAATACATACTGAAGAGGACATTGAAAGAAAAGAAAAATGAGTAAATGAACACATGCTAAGGTTCAAGAAGGAGCTGGAAGACACAATGGGTATTAAACAAACCAGACTGTCTAAACAGAAGGTGTGACACAATTAAAATATTTGAAAACACGTACCTATGATGAAGGATTTGGTGTTAAATCTCATGATAAAAAGTTTAATGCTAATGGTAGACTTTACAACAAATAATTTGGTACTGATGGTAAATCCTATGAAAAGGTGCAATATACACAATTTTTGGGAAAAGCTTTGGACATGCTAGGAGTGGTAAATAAGAACACGTCCTGTGTTAATAAGTCTTAGGGTTATGCTGCTTCTCAGCTAATATCTGTAAACAGGTATGAAGCTTGGCACAGAGAAACCACAGTAAACCTGATCTGCTGGGCGGAATGGGAAACGGATACACACCACCTCATGGCATTGATGGCTAGATACCAAGATACCTACACTCTAGAAACCACTAATATCTGCACTGAGTTATCACGAGTTGGAAAAGCAGAAGGGTTAAAAATGTTGCACTGATGCAACCCAGAGGAGGCACACTTGCTAACTTTTGAGATTTTCAGCCTGATCTACAAAGTGTTAAGAGGTGCACAGAACTTTGCAAGAGTACAGTGGCTAACACTACAATGTTCAGCAACACTTGGGAGTTGTATGGTCAAAACCTAAAGAGGAGCCTGGGCACACTGCCTCCGCATGAGCCAGTGACTAACACTTCTGCAGTAAACTAATGGGGGGGTTGCTACTCTGTACCTCAGAGTAACACCCTGGAACCCCCATATTCACCACTGTCATATAATTGATATGTTTTGTACAAGATGTGCCTTGTGAGATATTGTTTTAAAAGTCTTGATCTGCTGAATGTTAATATCCTGTTGGATTGTATGTACTATCATTGTACGTGAAGTAATGAAGTATTGCTACATGTGTGTTACTGAACATTACATTAACAACTGACTGGCCATCAACACACAATCCACTAAGCCAGAGGCTTCTTGGAGAAGGCACGAACGCACACCATGGGAGTTTACTAAGCCACATCACAGCAAGGATATTTCTAGTAGCTGGAAGAAACTATGAGAGACAGTGACAATCACTTGCCTCATACACACACACCTGCCCCATCTCAACACCTGAAAAAACATCTGCAAGAAAAAGACTTTGAACTTGGGGAAGTTTGGTCTGAGTCTGGAAAGTGGTCAAGTCTGTGTATTCAGGAACTGTAATCTGTTTGTACCATCTATTAGGGTGAGACACCACTTGATTCAAATCTTGCTAAATTAGAGTTGAGGCTGCATTTCTATTTTTATTTCTTAGGTAACCAACACTGATCTATATGCCTGCTACTTATAATCACTTAGAATCTATCTTTCTATAGTTAAATAAATCTGTTTTATATTTTATTAAACCAGTGTGTTTTGGTTGAAGTGCTTGGGGGAAATCTCGGCTCAGGTTACAAAGGGTGGTGCATGTCCACTTTCCTATGGAGAAGTGGCCAACAGTAACAGGCTTACACTGGCCAGGCTTCTGACCAGGGCAAGATGGTACAGTTCTGGGTTGTAAGACTGGGGAGCTGGGGGAATTGGCTGAAGCCTCCCTATTGATGGTTCATAAGTGGCTGGGAGATTAATTTAGTTGGGTGTGTCCCTGCCTGCGGATGGCTGTGTAAACAGAGTGCCCATCAGAGGCTTGTAGCTTGACATCAGCATCACAGTGTGAGAGGCTGCCCAGGTTGGTGAGCGTGGAGGGCTCAGTTTGCATCTCGGGAACACCATCACATTATCAAACACCGTTGTCTTTCCAGTCTCTCTCAGCGATATTGTTCTATAGCTCTCCATCAGCATAATTTACTTCCCAGCCCTTCTCCATTCTGTCATTCACTTCTTTCCCAGTCTTCAGCCAGCCAACCATTCTGACTTCAGTGTGGAGCTTGGCTATTTCCTTTCCTCCCTCCTCTTGCTACCACATGTCAGTGCTATGCTTTCTATCCTTTCCTCTGCTGTCATGCTATGCAACCTGCCTCTACAATCCGCCAGCTTTAGCTTTGCCATTACACTGGTTGGCTCCCCCGAAGGAGATTTCTCCCTCTGGTGTGAGTGACTTTTCTTTATCTTAGGCCTGGTCTACACTACGCATTTAAACTGATTTTAGCAGCATTAAACCAATTTAACGCTGTACCTGTCCACACTACGAGGCCCTTTATATCGATATAAAGGGCTCTTTAAATCGGTTTCTGTACTCCTCCCCGACGAGAGGAGTAGCTCTAAAAATCGGTATAACCATTAGGGTTAGTGTGGCCACAAATCAACGGTATTGGCCTCCGGGCGGTATCCCACAGTGCACCACTGTGACCGACCGCTTTGGACAGCAATCTGAACTCGGATGCACTGGCCAGGTATACAGGAAAAGCCCCGCGAACTTCTGAATTTCATTTCCTGTTTGCCAGCATGAGCTCGATCAGCACAGGTGACCACACAGAGCTCATCACACAGGTAGTAATGCAGTCTCCTGAGGAATTGTAAAAGAGCTCCAGCGGGGACCGCATGGAGGTAATGGATCTGATCGCTATATGCAGGGAGAGGATTCTGTGCTAACAGAACTCCGTTCTAAAAGACGAAAAGAAAAAATATTTGAAAAAATTTCCAAGGCTATGATGGAAAAAGGCCACACCAGGGACTCAGTGCAGTGCAGAGTGAAAGTTAAGGAGCCAGACAGCCTATCAGAAACCAAAGCAGCAAACGGAAGGTCCGGGTCAGGGCCGAAAACATGCCGCTTCTATGCGAGCTGCATGCAATTTTAGGGGCTTTGTGCCACCACTACCCCCCCTGTCCGTGGATTCCAAGTGGGGTTGGTAATCTCAACCATACGGCTGCGG
>NC_133769.1:87809274-87816573 GCF_003597395.2 Chelonoidis abingdonii
TTTACACCCTCTCCAGGAACTAACATTCTGGACTTTGTAAGCAACCTACAAAGCAAGAACCACCCGCGACAATGATTTTTGCCCCATCAGGCACTGGGCTCTCGAACCAGAATTCCAAGGGGCGGGGGAGACTGTGGGAACTATGGGATAGCTACGGGATAGCTACGCACAGTGCAACGCTCCAGAAATCGACGCTAGCCTCGGACCATGGATGCATACTATCGAATTAATGTGCTTAGTGTGGCCGCATGCACTCGACTTTATACAATCTGTTTTATAAAACCAGTTTATGTAAAATTGGAATAATCCTATAGTGTAGACGTACCCTTAGACTCCCTTCAAAATCTGCTGTTTCCTCTTCTCCTCAGGACCTTGCAAACTTTAAAAAAAGAGAACTTTCTTCCTCTCCATCTCCCCCATGCCACTTTGACACCCCTCCATTTCCTGGCCTTTAATATATAATATTGCTTTGCTCTCATGCAGAGACAGTGGCAGAGCCAAAAATGGAACCCAGGTCTCACAGCTCCCTTACATAGGTGGCCATGATGCTTCCTTTTGCTTTGGTCTCTCCTGTGGTTCCTTTTCTCTCTGCCTTCCAGCACTCTCATGTATTGAAAAAGGTTTCCCCTGATCCCACTAGGCTCTGGAACCATCCTATGACTGTCCTAGTCCTCCTCCTCCCCTTTACCTCCAAGGCCCTAGACCATGCTGTCTATTCAGGTAGATTTCCTCCTCCCCACTACTGTCTTCTCAGTCCCTTCTGAACTGGTTTCCACATCCATCCACTCCACTTAAGCTACCCTGAAAAGCTCACTTACTTTTCCTAGTTAACCCTAAAGGGTGAACTCACATTAAAGTGACATTAGAATATCAGTCATGTCTAAATTAAAATTTTTCCATCTGATCAAACAAGTAACAGCCAGTCCACCAGGCTGTTTCCTCATATCCATTATACAGAGAGTATTCAAGTGAAACTATATAGTTTGCACAGTATTAACAGGTTCAGATTTCAGCATATAAGTGAAAGACTTTTTTAAATTGTATCTCCTTCATGCAACGTGCTACAAGAAAGACATACATGCATAAAAGGACCCAGCTCCACAATCCTTTCAAGTACAACATTACAAGCCACAATCAAAACACTTGAAACCAGACTTCTTGCTGCAAGTCTCAATACAAAAAAGTTGCTATGGGAACAAAGACCTCTGTCCACCCAATCAAATCAACCCAGAATTAAACAAAGATGACAATACGACTATCTACACTGCATCGTTACCAAAAAGAAAGCAACCAGATTCACAATAGAATGGTGGAAAACAAAAATATCCTCTCACCGGAAAAATAAAAGGCCTTTGTCAGATCATCATTGTTTCTATAGCACTGTAAATTTACACAGTGTTTCAGAAAACAATTAAGGTGACATGTTCCCTTCCTTGAAGAGTTTACAATCTAACAGTCAAAAATCAAAGCAGGGCAACAGATTCCAGAGAACTGGGGAAGAAATCCAAGCAGGAAAGGGGTGTGATGGTGCAGAGAAGGTGGCAGGTGAACCATAACCATCACCTTCTTTGAGAGTGTTATATTTTTAAAGTCCTTACATTTTGGGGCGGGGGACGTGTCCATCAAGCATTTGTTAAAGAGTGGTTAAGTGAAGAACAATGTAAATAATCACACTCCCTGCTTGTTTACTGAGAGAGAGACACTCAGTCTGACTTATTTTTCACATTTTTAAAATGCCCAATTAAGAGTTTATACATAAAAAAATCCCAAACACGCTGCAAATTCCATTTAAGCTTCTTGTTGGGGCTTCCCTGTGCTTCCTTCTCATCTCAGGCAACACTAGAAAGTTTTGCCAGTTTAATTATACCACTACCAGTATATGTAGATCAGCAAATCCTCCTAGTGTAGACATAATTCTTGAGGGGGTCATTTAGGGATCTGGGGATTGGTCCTGCTTTGAGCAGGGGGTTGGGCTAGATGATTTCCTGAGGTCCCTTCCAACCCTAATAATCTATAATTCTATGATTCTAGTTATAAAAAAAGTGCTGATACCAGCTTACGCTTATGCTGGAATCCATAATCAGTTTTATACTGATATAACTGTGTCTGCACTTTTAGCAGCCTAGCTATACTGGCAAATAATCATATCCTTGACCAACGTAGCTATGCCAGTAAAACTTTAAAATGTAGACCGGAGCCTTCTTTCAGGCAACCCCTCAGTGTATGGAATTTCTTCCTTCTCCTTGTTCACCAGTGGTGATTCATCCCCCTGCAGAGGGTCAGCACAAGGCCTAAGGGCCCCTTAAAACCCTCCTCAGCCCAAGTTGTCCCAAGTAAATGGGGTAGGAACCTTGTTTTGGCTCTCTGCACTAGGTGAATTTCAGCTCCTGTGGGAGGCTTTTCAAACATTCACCTGTCCAGTCTAGGTGACATATTTAAACATAACATCATACTCAATGAAATACAAAGTCCCACTTTCCACCTATTTGCCATGTGTGCTGTACATTGCCTGCATGCCAAAGTTATCTATAACATCTTACCTGGACTTTGGTATGCATAAAAGGACTTAGGTGCCCAACTAACACGTTTTAGCCTGGCAATGCAAGCCCAAGTCACTTGCCACGGGCTCTGCCATGTGGGTTTTTTTGCAAAGTAAATGTACCCTAAGTTTCTGCCAAGCAAGCATGCACCCAGCTGCCTCAGTCAAGTGCCTGGGGGCTTAATCTCATGCCTGTGCCCCAGGGGGCTCATCAAGGCAGGCATTCTCCTGACTACGTACTAGGCATGCTCAGACCCACAGCACCCATAAACCCACAGAACCAGCTGGAGCCAGCGGAGGAGGTGCCACCAACACTGCTGTTATAACTTTTCACCTAGTAGCTAGGGGACTCACTCAGAATTTGAGGGACTCAGGTTTAATTTCCCCTCTGCCTGATGTGAAAAAGGCCGTTGAACTTGGGCCTCTCATATCCCAGGACCATCTCTCGGTTAGACTGTAAACTCTTAACAAGCAGTCTTCCTTGTTTCATAAAACATTGTGTAAACTTACAGCACTATAGAAACAAGTGATCTTGATAATGACCTTTTTGGTTTTTTTGCGTGAGAGGATTATTTGTGTTTTCCAATATTCTGATACGAATCTTCTTGTTTTCTCTTTTGTATTGACTGCTTGTGTGAAGCGCAGCTATTGTCATCTTTTTTTAAAATTTGGGGTTGATTTGAGTGGTCGAGCGAGACCTACGGGCTATTCTGAAGCAGGGCTCTCTCTCCCGCTCCTGCTGAAGCTGTTCCACTGTGTATAAATAACTGCTCGTTGGAACAGGGGGACAGGAACTTGAATATCCTAACCACTGAGCTATAGAGTCATTCTCACTCTCTCTGGCCCAATGACTATTAAGACCCTAGGGACTCACTCTCTGTACAAGATGGGCTGAGAGCAAAAGCTGCCACTCGCTCTATATCGTAGAACCACAGCCTGAAACACCCTTAGGACTTGTCTACACACGGAATAATTCAGGAACAGCTATTACTGAGTAATTCCATATGTGGACACTCTTCTTAAGGCATAATAGTGCCTGATTCCTGTTTAAATCGATTTAATTACAGCAGTGCAACTTTTCTAATATAGACATGTGCTTAGCTTGTTAAAAGTCTCAAGGCAGTGACCCTCGTCTTGTTCTATGTTCTGTGCATAGAAAGAGAACACTGATGATGCTCAAATTATATTGCATGCACAAGCGCACACACACTTTTAAATAAGCAAAGAGATGGGATTAGGCATGTGTCTATAAACTAGGATTGAAAAGCCTACGGTTTCATTTATTAGAATGACTAAACAGCAATGAAGATTGACAATTCAATCACTTATTAATAGTGAATTATTGTATTTCCATTCATGTGCAGGTGAGCCAAACGCTAAAAACATTAAAGAGGATATTATTATTCAACTGATTTATTCTTTACCCATATTTCACACTACATAGTATCTGTATCAACAAACTGTATTTTAATTTGCTTGTGAGCTACTGACTGATTGAACAAATAAAAACAAAATCAGTGGTAGTTTGGGCAATTAGGTCCTTTTTCTCCTGGGCTGAACACAGGACTAAGATCCACGAGCAGCTGGGTCCGAGTCCCAGTCATGCTACTGTCTTGCTGTGTGAATTTGGGCAAGTCACTGAGGGTATGGCTACACTTGGAGCTGTACAGCGCTGCCGTGGGAGCGGTCCCATGGCAGCGCTTTGAAGTGTGAGTGTGGTCGCGGTGCCAGCGCTGGGAGAGAGCTCTCCCAGCGCTGCAGGTACTCCACCTCCCCATGGGGATTAGCTTACAGCGCTGAGAGCCACGCTCCCAGCACTGGGGCACTGTTTACACTGGTGCTTTACAGTGCTGTAACTTGCTGCACTCAGGGGGGTGTTTTTTCACACCCTTGAGCGAGAAAGTTGCAGCGCTGTAAAGCGCCAGTGTAGCCAAGGCCTATATCTCTCCCAATTCCATTCTCCACCTTTAAGATGTGGACAGTAATAACTACCTGTCTCACAATAGTGAAGTGAAGATTAGCTAGTAAATGGCACCATGATGCTTTGAACAGCTATTTTTTGACATTTGTAGTATTTCAACATACGGTACTAGTCTCAGTTGTTTTGCTATTCATACTCGTAGCTTCACTTAGAACCGAGCAACTTCATAATGAATTGTCTATTCTAATTTAGCCCTTTTCAATTTATTATTTTCTATAAACATTCACAATTGTGACAATATTTTTCATGAATTTCTTTCACTCTGTCACGTTACTGGAAATCTGGAATACAAGCTACGTTGACTAATAGTGATTGGTCACAAGTCACATGATATTGTTTCTCTTCCTGAATGGATGAGCATAACCTTTACAATCAAGTTTCTGGTGTAAACGCTTGTCAAAAGCAAACAAGTGTTTGTTCTTGGCAATATTATTGCAATCTTTGTGATGCAGGTCTAGGAAAAAAGGGGGTTGATCCTTTTATTCACCCGTGAGTGCCCAGGACCATAATAAGTCTGCTTTCTCTCATCCTTCTGCTAATTGTTGACTTGGCTTTATCGCTGCTGCAGCCACTTGGACCATTTTAGAGCCATAGAACCAAATTCTATCAGTTACTGATACAGTTTCCCACTGCAGCCAATCCAAAACTTCATGCATGAAGACTAAAACTAGAGCCTTATTTTGAGAAGATGCATTATTACGAACACATCTAAATACCAGACTGAGTGCCCATATTTTAAATGGAGACTTTAAAATCTACCTACCCACAGAAAAGATGCTACAATTCATTCCTCCTGACTTTTGTAGCACAAGATTCTGTGATCTTTAACTGCTCCAGAAGAGACGCCTCCTGCAGTCCTTAGTCATCATAAAGAAAACAAATCATCCATTCAGAAATATGATTGTGTTCATTCACCTACAAACCCCAGATGGACTAGCCATCAAAAAACAGTAAGAAAAGCAGAGCAATCGCATGAATGTAAAGGGAAAAAGAATATTTACTCACCTAGAAATAGCACATAGTGTTGGCATGAAGAGCAGATAACCCATCATAGTAAGTTATATTCAAACACTAATTTCACTAAGACCCTTTGCATTAAAATCTCTCTCTTGCATTGAATGCTTTTCAGACATCCAGTTACATTTGTGTCCTGGATCCTGCAACTGGTTATGCTGAGCAGGAGATAAAGCAATGGTACTTGCCACTCCATACACATGCTATTCGTTACAGTTACTTCACTCATGGACAGCTAGATTGGCTTAAAATGATCTGTTTGCCTATCTATTTTGCATGGAATTTAGAGGAATTAGCAAACTTGTTAATCATCCAGAATAAAGGGCAGCAGTCTAACAGTGACTATGTAATTGACTTTTCATTCCTTGGATCTGCCTGATGTTGAGAAAAGAAAGTTTCACATTTAAGTAAATATTTTTGTTGAAGCTAATTTAAGCAGAAAAGACAGTGATCAGCTCTGTGAAATAAACATTACGTTAAACTAGAAAAATGTATTTAAGTCCATTTGTAGGACAAATAAATGCAAAAATGTACTGTCTCACCTACCCATTTTGTTGTCATCAGTAAAATGCAAGAGAAATTGATGAAAAAGGTGGGAATGATAATAAAGGATAGCTGTATTGATTCATTCACTGTAGCCATCTGAAAATGAGCAGCAAGTCATGATGAGATCTAAATTATTGTAACACAGCAACTGTGATGTTAATAACAGAATTAAGCATCATCGTCTAGCAGTTATTAGGAAACAGCTACCAATCAAGCAAACCACTTAAGCACGTACATAGCTTTAATCACATGAGCAATCCTAATGTCTTGTTTTTAATGATTTGTTGAATAATTTTACATGGTTTCTCGCTCATTAGGCAGTAGAGACCAGACACTTCACACAGGTGCTGTACTAGGCCTCCAAGACACAAGCTTCTCCAAAACCGATTCTTCCAATTTGTTAGTCAGTTTCCTCTGCCTTCCTCAACAACACAAAGACAAAAATATTTCAAACAATAGGAAAAGGCAATTGTAAAAATCAAAGTTGGCCAGGGCACTCAGCAGCCGGTGTAATATCCAAAAACCATTTCCGCCTCCAGCTCCATTTCTGAAATCATTTCAGTTTTGAGGTGACAATGTCTCATTAAATTTCAAGAACAACCCCTCCCCCCCAGCGTCAACTAACAATTTTTACAAGTGACATACCACACAGCACAGGAGAAAATACAAATACACAGTACCAGATCAAATAGACCTGTCACATTGCACATTCCAGTGAAATAAAAAAGCTTCAGTGTAGTGAGAAAGGAATGTAGCATTCCCTGCTGAGTGTACGTCTACACTACAGGATTATTCCGATTTTACATAAACGGGTTTTGTAAAACAGATTGTATAAAGTCGAATGCAAGCGGCCACACAAAGCACAACAATTCGGTGGTGTGCGTCCATGTACTGAGGCTAGCGTCGATTTCTGGAGCGTTGCATTGTGAGTAGCTATCCCGTAGCTATCCCATAGTTCCCGCAGTTGCCTCTGCCCACTGGAATTTTGGGTTGAGATCCCAGTGCATGATGGTGCAAAAACAGTGTCGCAGGTGATTCTGGGTAAATGTCGTCACTCATTCCTTCCTCCATGAAAGCAACAGCAGACAATCATTTTGCGCCCTTTTTCCCTGGATTGCCCTGGCAGACGCCATAGCATAGCAAACATGGAGCCCGTTCAGCCTTTTTTTACTGTCACCGTATATCTACTGGATGTTGCTAACAGAAGCAGTACTGCAGC
>NC_133769.1:87818088-87872056 GCF_003597395.2 Chelonoidis abingdonii
GGGAGGAGTACAGAAACCGGTTTAAAGAGCCCTTTATATTGATATAAAGGGCCTCGTTGTGTGGACGGGTGCAGCGTTAAATTGGTTTAATGCCGCTAAAATCGGTATAAACGTGTAGTGTAGAACAGGGCTGAGTAAGGCCTGGTCTACACTAGGGGGAAGGGGGGAGAAGGATCAACCTAAAATATGCAATTTCAGCTATGAGAATAGCATAGCTGAACTCCACGTATCTTAGGTCGCCTTACCTCGCGTCCTCACAGCGCGGGGTCGACTGCCGCCGCTCTCCCTTCAACTCCGCTTCCACCTCTCGCCGCAGTGCAGTACAGGAGTCAACGGCAGAGCGCTCGAGGATCAATTTATCATGTCTACACTAGACAAGCTAAATCGATCCCCGATAGATCGATCACTACCTGCCAATCCAGTGGGTAGTGTACCCTGAGTGAGAGGGTCAGCCTGCCTCACTCCAGGTCCCAGTAACAGGATTCTTTCTAAATGCTACTTTTTCCAGGTACCCAGTCTCTCTCTCCCCCATCTCCTCAGGCTTTTTGTATCCCAAACTCTTAAAGGGTCATGTCATGCAACAAGGAGGACTGACCAGTAGGCATTTCTGCCCTTAAAGGGAAGACTACCCATCACAAACACACAGTCACCCAAAGCAAAGTTAAGAATCTTAAATATTATAAAAGGTCTTTCAGCAACATAATTTGTTTCCATTTAAAGTTGAGCAACATGAATTGCAACCAGTTAGAAACATTAAAAATATCAATGTCTTAAAAGTGAGAGCCTGGACAAGAGCTACTTATTAGCTGGCATCATTATATCCTTTAACTCTGCCCAGCATGCTACCAATGGTATTTAGGCCGTGTAGAGGCAACGTGCAGTACCATGGAATGCCATGGATGGCTTTATCAAATGAGTTTGACTCTCCCGGCTTTATTACATTTACAACCTGGAAAGCAAAACTGCTGTCCATAGCATAGGATGTGGCACAAAGTTAATTTTTATGTATGTAAGATGGTAACATACACAGTATAAGTCAAATATTAGAACAGTAAGTTAAACATCCTGGGTCCTGCCCTGTGCTTTTTAATCTTACTTTTAACAATTGCTCTACACACTTTACTCTATTTTCCGGGCCTGAACAAATTCCAGTAAATTGCTTGTAGCATCCTGTGTTATTATGATTTGGCTTTTATGGTTTTATGGCCAGTAAGGGAAAAGAAGAGAAAGGCACATCCTGAGATAGGATGTCAATCCAGGAACAGATGACCATTACTACATATAATTAGACAAAAATAGCAGTCTGAGGTTCTGATTGGCTTGGGGGATTGGTAATGTGAGAAAGATTTCACTCTACTGGTTCAGTTATGGAGTAGATCAGCACTGATGGACCGTTGTTACCATCAGACAGCTGCTCAGTGGCTTTAGTGCAATGAGTTGGTGGTCTCAGCGCAGTTCCTAGTGCGGAGGTGTTTGCCTCAAAAAAGACCATACTAATTGGCCCCTTACTGTCAGCCTTGACTGAAAACCCAAGGAGTAAACTCCATGGAGGAGACTGGGACTAGAAGTGAGTCTCCCATGTTTGAGTTGGGGCACACTTGTAGGTCAGCAACCTATTGTGCTGCTACCTATTGAGCACATATTGTTCTGATAAACAGAGGAGAGTGCAAGCTCTAGAGCTATCAATAAGACACTTTTTGTAAGCACCAAACATACTAAAAAATAAGAGTGTTGAGCGGCGAGGGAACAGTCACGTCAGCTGCAACATATTTTCTAAATGAAAAATACTGAATTACACTGCTATTGGGCTCTCCATTAAACTCATAATTTGGAACACCAGTAATGCATGAAACAGAGTAGTGATAATGAATATTAATATTTATCATGGTCAAAGACAGGTGAAATGTATTATTTGGTTGGTTTGGAAGTGTCTCCAAGACAGTACAGGCCTGATTTCTGCTCTCACCTCATTCACACATTAAATACAGAATAATTCTATTAAAAGCAGTGGAGTTGCACCAGTATTAGGCAAGTGTGTCTGAAAAATCAGGTCCTAAAGTTTCATGAAAAGTATAAAATGTATTTTAAACGTACAGTTAGCAGGAATTTTGACAGTCAACTAGGAATTATTATGTTTGTGAAACTACCAACAACTGAATTAGGATTACATTTATAACAGGTGAAAAATCACCATGCCATTTAAAAAGAAATATAGTCACAGTTCATTTCCCCTTAGGGCTTCCTAGAGCATGACCGCAAGGGTTTCTGGTTCATAGTCTTATTTGTGGAGTTACTACACACACATCTTAAAAGGGTACTAAAATATGACTATCTTTCTTTGGAAGTGGCATGGTGATTTCGCATATAATGTATGAATGAGATTTAATTTTAGCTATGAAGCCACCAAAAACTATATCCTTTGCCGCATCTTTGGAACATTAAGGGCTTGAATCTCCAGCAATTTATTCTGGTGTAAATCAGGAGTCACTCCATTGAAATAAAGGAAATAAAAAACTATGTAAGAAGAGAATTAGGCCCTTAAATTTTTCTCTCTTAACTGAAATCTTAAAATCTGAAGATTATCATAGAATGAAGAAAAGTTGTAACCAGACCCTAAAATTGTGGACTCTGATTTTATTTTTATTTAAAAGTGGTGCTCCCCCCCCCCCCCCCTTGATGTTCTCCTATCCCTGATAAGGCATGAATGGGGTAAGGGTTGAATGAAGGTGCAGAGGGTGGATTTTGTGTGTGTGTTCAATGACGTATTTTACACTTGTCTCATGCAAATAGTCACAGCAGCACTATGTGATGTGTCTGTCAGGGTGGGCAGAAAAAAACATATGTGGTGATGACAAAGCAGGTACAGGCTTTATTAAAGGGACACTGCCAAGTTCACGTTGTGAAAGGGACACATTTTTTTAAAAAGCATGTTTCAGATACAGCATCAGTCAAACAATATGTCCTGGCATTTTTTAGAAAAATCTCTTAAAAAAAATAAGGGTATCTTTGCATCTCTGCTTATTTTAAAAGTCTTTGGAGTGGGCCTGAAAGTGGCATCATCAAATATGCTCAGGCCCATTTCCTGCCTCTTTGTGCACATGCTTGTTTGCAGATACACCTCTACCTTGATATAACGCTGTCCTCGGGAGCCAAAAAATCTTACTGTGTTAGAGGTGAAACTGCGTTATATTGAACTTGCTTTGATCCAGGGGAGTGTGCAGCTCCGGCCCCCCAGAGGACTGCTTTATTGTGTTATATCCGAATTTGTGTTACATCGGGTCGCATTATATCGAGGTAGCAGTGTACTGTCTGATGGCACTGGTGAACTCCATCTTGCACGCACTGGGGATGAGTGTGAGTGTAAGGTTCCACCTCCCCCTCCCCTCAGCTGTGCACAAGAATGATGTCATCAGGCTAGAATATGAGACCAGAAGTGCAACTGACCTTCAACAAAACAATGAAACTGAGTACACACAAAATGCTTGCTGTCAAACACACAAACAGCAGCTTGTGGGGGGGAGGTGTGAAGAGAAAAAGAACAGTTTCCCCTCTAATCTCTTTTAATTACAATGATCTTTGGGGGAGTAAAGCAATAGTAGGAAAAAGACTTTAGATGAAAAAGTGTTTTTTAGCTTGACCGTGTCCCTTTAAGTTCTGTTATACTCTTAAGCAGACAGCCAGAGACCATGAAGTGAGATTTCCATTTGCTTGTAACTTTTTTCATGTTTCCTCCAAAACAATCCAGTGGCATCAGTCCTTATCGATGGCTATGACCACCCCAAGGTTCAAATATCAGCTCTTTTTTGTGTTAACTGCATTGGTATTTAAGAGTTGGCTGTGTCAGCTTGTACATATATTGTTCTTTTTATTTGGAATTAATGGTGAAATAAATTATTCTAGAAGTCATTCAGATACAGAGTATGTGATCCTGCCAAAGCTGACTGTCAGGAGCTGCTGGAAAGCTCTGAGAAGACTGAAAGGCCGAAAGTGGGGGACAGTTTTTGTCATTCCTAAACAAATTCCATTTGCCTCCTGGATTCTGCTTGGGTCAAGATGGAACACCACATGCTAGGAACTTCAGTCTTTGTGCATCATGCCTCCCTATTGAAAGGCGAGAGCGGCCACAGTGGTCCCCACAATGTGCTAATTGGATGTAGATCCCCAACAATACCACCTTGGGAGCTGCTAAGTTTGGATGCTCTTGGTCTAAGTAATTTTCTCATTTTAACTACTTTGTGCATTACATAGTGCTTTGAGATAGTCATATGAGTGCCAATCAAATGAGCTGCCCTAACAAGCATTAAACTACAGGTAGCTTGATTGCACTAAGGTAATTAAAAAGTTGCCCATGAACTAAAAGTCTAAAATCCTAGTGGAGAATAGCCTGAATTATTGTATACTATTCCCAGTTGACTGAGAATCAAAAGATTTAAATAAAGTTAAAATTTAAGGAATGTGGGTTTTGGCCCATTTAAATGTTTTCTCATAGCACATTCAATTATTCTGGACTAACTTTTGTACCAGTTTCCATATGCTTTCGTATAGTGACACAAGGTGGACGTGGCCTTTTAAGAAGGAACTGGTCCAGCCCACCTTTGCCTCATTAACAGCCTCTTGATGTGCTTGATAGAGAGCAGTTGGTCTCTATGAAGAGTCAGATAGGAACAGGAAGATCATAGTGAAAAATTACAAATTCTTAGATGTGATATTTGATAACATGCTTACTTGGTGGGACCACACTGAAAATAAAGCTAAAGTGCAAATGGAGAATTAATTTACTTGAAAGTATCTTTGAAACATCCTGTGGAGCAGATAAGAAAATGGTGTAATGCTATACAAAGTGCTAATTAGACCAATTAGACCTTTAGGTCAGCAGCGAACACAAATCTAAGAAAACTAGACTATATCTAGGCACAGGTATTGTGTATTGCAGGTGGTGTCTTCCTTACAATACCTCTGTGTGTACTACAGATAGCGCCCAATGAAATGCCCATTACTCATAGAATGAAGCTCCTAGAATTAACCTTTTGAGCCGAGGTACCAGGTAATAGCAAAGATGAGAACACTAAGCTAATATAAAATGATTGCTGGGAATTAAGTGGAGGCAGAGTAGGACAAAAACTCAAAATTCCCCATGTAAATAGGGAACAGAAGTGGGTAAAAGACCTTAATGGAAAGAAAGGATTGAAAGAAACCAAAATCTATAGCTATCAGAAAATACTATATCACTGGAAAACCACCCCCCGCCCCGAGACAGACATGCAATAATGACACAAATAAAAGGAGAAGAATGATAAATATACGAGATAGCAAATCAGGACATTTGTGAGAAGTGGTGACCCTATTGCCAAAGATGTACAGACTGCTTCAAAGAGGAAGGAACAGGAAGAGCAGGAACAGCTTTCTGCATGCCTTTCAGTTGGACTCCAGAAAGCCATAAGACTAACGAACTTTCTAGCAGTCTTTACAGCTGAGCTGTCAACAGAGGCGGAGTGTGTATGTGTGTGTGTGGGGAGAATCCTGGTTTCAAGTACCACCCCAGATTTGCTGCTTGGCTTATACTGAACATGCTCACATGGACTGAGCATGCTCAGTAACACTGTTGAAACTGGCTGCTGCCCTCACTCTGCCCCGCCACTATTCGCAGACATGGTTGTCTCTGGCTGACAGGAATGATGCTAGCACTAAATTGGGCTTTACATTTGCAGCCAGCTGCTGTGACCATCCTGTCTGATTCCTTATCAAAGTTTCAGGCAATGTACAATGGTAAGTCTGACAGCAGAAATTACATTCTGAATGAAATATTACTGCTAACAACCGAACTGGTGCAATTGGATATAACCATAATACTAGCATGGATCCCAGAGCATTTAGGGATAGTAGGCAATGAATTGGAGGACAAACAGACAAAAAGTGCTATTAATCATTAACGAGTTAACTTAGCAATCCCCTTTAGCAAACTGGAATTTAAAGACATAATAAAAAATGAGCTAAGGAAGGAATGGCGTCAAATGTGGGCAAACAAAACAAAAGGGGGAAAATTCCAAGTATGCCCAACAGCTGAAGATGTTGATATAATCCTCTGGTGCGGCTGTACCACCCCAGCCCTCCACAAGCCCTGTCCTCTGGCAGGGATGCTGTACAGACGGAGGAGACCCTGTGTGGAAGGGCTAGGGTGGTACTGCATGGCGGTCATAGACACAGAAAGTGAGTCTGCTATGCTACAAAACCAAAGAAGAAGAAGAAACAGAAAGAGGAAGCTGGGGGCAGAGGCTTCCATGAACAGGAGACCCCTGCAGGAGAACCTCTACTGAGGGAAGGTAGGAAGGTCTGAGAATGAATGCTCAGAAGACAGCAGGGACTGGTGGAGGAGCCCTGGGTGGACTAAGGGGAGAGACTGAGCAGAGCCTGGGAAGGGCTGAAAAGCTGTACCCAACTTGGAAACTTGACGACAGACAGGCCTTGGGGGGGGAGACTGTGTTTTACTTGGAAAACTATGTTAATAAAACCGGATCCCCAAGAAGGGGTGTTGTTATTGGACACATAATGCTCTGTGGAGTTACTGAAGAGCCCCAAGTGAAGGGGGAACTGAGGCAGGGTGCTGCAGATCCACCTCAGCCCATAAGGGGGCACTCAGGAAGTAGAAAGCTGTTGTATGTAGATTTCCAGGAACTGAGATGGTTCACAGAAAATCAAAGATTGATAGTAAATAGAAGCCTATATGTGAATCCTACTCGCTCCAATTCTTGTTTCCTCCTTAGTTACACGTGCCTGCTGCAGCCTGAAGGCAACACAAATGACAGGGAGTGGACTCTTCTGTCCATGCCCCCTCACCAAGACTGAGTGAGTGGTAAAAGGCCTATAAACGCTTTACCCTTCAGCACCTCTCCTGAGAGGTAATGGGGTTCTCTTCTCTTTGGGAATGTCTGTATGGCAGCTGGCAGGGCTAAGGACAATAAGAAGGAGTTTCTTAAGTATATTAGGAACAAAATAAATCCTAGCAGTGGTATAGACCCATTCCTCAAGAGATACGGTAAAATTATTAATGATGATGACAAAAAGGCAGAAGTGTTCAATAAATATTTCTGTCATGTATCTGGAAAGCAGTATGGTGATATACTTGTGTCATATGAGGATGATGAAGTACTTACCAGTCCATTAATAACTGAGGAGGATGTTACAGGTAACTGGATGAAATTTAATGGTGTGTGATATATACAGGAAGTCAGACTAATGATCTAATGGTCCCTTCAGACTTTAAACTCCATGAATCACGGTATCTTAACAAAAACAAGATTTATTAAAAAAAGACAATGTAATTTAAACTAAAGAAATTGTTCTTTTAACATTTCTAGACAGTTCTAGATACTTCTCATAAGCTAAACTAGATGAGGCATTCTCAGCCACATTACAGAGTTAAAGAGAAAAGTCAATAGTTTTAATCCCTTGAAAGCAATCCCTCTCACATCAAACTGGCAGCTTTTCTCACTACCTTGATACCAATACTTCTGCTGTGTCTGATGATATCTCCAGGATCTGCTTAGCAAGTTTAAAAATGGTGCCCCCAGTTACATACACTGTAAGTTGTCTTGTTATCCCCCTGCCTCAGTAAGAGACCTGTTTGTGCTTTGCAGGATATCAGCTCCCTGGCACCATCAGTCTGTTAGCCACCTAATCTCCTCATGGTTCTGCCAGCCTTTATTTGGCCTTGCTGGTAACAATAGGTGTACCCCACCCTCTGAACCCCTCTGAAATTGTCCCCTGTAGTATCCAGCCCTGTCACTGAACACTCACAGAAATTACCAGGTTTGCTGTCTCAAAGGGAACAATATACACACTGCATGACTGGTACAACTCAGGATCAGGTCCTTTATAACATCACAGCAGTGAGATACATTTACAGCGAAAACAATCCTAAATTTATCATCAAAAGCTAAGAATTAGGAAATAGTGAATAAGGATAATGATGAAAACATAAATGGTTACATTAAACACCAAATATAACATGCTTCTTAGAATCTAAATGCAACTTTAAAAGCCTATAATCCTTGTCTAAAGTAAATCTCCCCTAAAGCAATCTCCCAGCATCACCAACTGACATGGCTGGGATCCAACTTTCATGAATGCAAAAAACACTGTCCTTTTTGCTCCCTCAGTGAAAGATATAGATGTGTCCTTTTGCTTCTCCTTGGTTTGTCCCAGAGTCAGGATGACCCCTGTGATTTCTATCCTAGTGTGCTGGCTCCATGTTGCTTTCACATACTCATGTTGATTCTGCATGCAAAATGGACTTCCATGATGCTGACTTACAATGCTTTATCTACATATGAATGTAGGCAGCCAAGTGAATATACATCACTTTTGTCTGGCACAATCTTTTTGTCAATTCTGTGTAGGACACAGACTCTAAAATGTATTTTCAGGGCATATACGTGTAATCCTTCTGCCCCTCTGAGTTGGCAGCAACAAGGGCTGGGTTCAATATCCAGGGGTTCCGTTTCAATAACACCATGCATAACCGGCTCGAGCCCCCACCCAGTGACCTGGGACACTTACATACCACACCCTCCTGGGCGCCTCTAGGAGCAATATTCCCCAATTTGCAAGCACGGAGTCTGAGTGTAGCAAAAATCTTTTAATAAAGGAAGGAATCAATGCAGCACCCATTGGAGAAACACCACAAACAGAAGTTATAAATAACACAAACCCTATAACCACCCCAAGTACATTTGGCAATGTTCCTTTTCCCCTATAGGGTCGTAAGTCCAATCACTCCAAGTCCAACAACCCAAAGTCTCTTGGTCAATGCCACCGCCATGAATTCAAGAGTCCTATCTGTAAGAGCTCCCTCCCCCAGCCTGGGTGAAAGGGCACCTTCGTGGTTCAGGGTCAACTGCCCTGCTCTCCGTGGGTTCCTGCTTTCCGCTTCTCACGAACTGCTCCGCCCTTACCAGCCACTTCCACTCTGCTCCTCCACCGTCTCACAAACTGCTCCGCTCTCACAGCTGCTCGTGAACTGCTCCCAGTAGTCCCTGCAAACTGGCTGGCTTCGCTCGCTTGCGGGCGTGCTCCACACTCCCACAGCTAACTTGCTGCTCGCAGCTGGCTCCACATCCAAGAGCTTCCCAGTGGTCCGCTCCAGCCAATCCCACACAACTGCTCCACTCGCCAGTTGCTCTATTCCACAGTATAGCTCTTCAGCTCCCCGCTAGTTAGCAACAGCACTCAGTGATCCAGCTCAGTAATTTCAGCTCTTAGTGATCTCAGCAACATAGTAGGGGAGCCCCAGTGCTAGTGCACCACATTAGCCAAGTGAGTTCAGCTCAGCAAACCTGTATCTAGATCTTAAGGGAATAAAAAAAACAACTCTGACATTCCACAGTGGAGACGAGGAGCGGGTGGAACTGGTGATCTTAGTCCACAAGGAGACTACAACCATCCAGAACAAATACCATGGCCCCCAAACCTCTCTCTATTCAATAGGGGTTTGGAACCCTGTCCCAATGTTTAGGCAAGTACAACCCAACTGAGTTGAGTCACGTCTGCAAAAGCAGTCCCACAGCTCCCCATTCAACAATCAGGGTGACAATTCTCTTTTCCCCTGCCCCAATAACAAACAGAAATCGGGGATCCCAGAGCTGTTAAAATCACCATCCCAAGCTGCGGTGGGTTTATGCTAAGTGTGAGGTGGATACCAATGCAAATCTTTCCACACCCTTTGAAATTCTTGGAATTCTTTCCACACTCCCTCAATTCACCATCAGATGTCAGGGTAATGCTCTTCCTGACTCTGCTTACATACGCAACTCCTTAAATATTCGTACATACTTCTTGCAATGATTATGAGGATTAGTGAGACACAAACTTTTATTAGACACCTGACACAACCGGTTTTGTGTAAATCCTGTGAAAGCGGTGTGTGAGGTGTAGTGAATTTGTCAGGCCTGATAGGGGTTGCTGTTACAGAACAGAACAGTGCCAGCAGCACTGAGGGGCTCTTCGAATCACATACACATTGTAATTTCCATACCATTTTTTGTTTTGCACTTGTAACCCAGTACTCCTGGGTGGGTGATCAGCAACAGGGACTGAACTTCGCATCTCTGTACCTAAATAATTAGCTTCTGCTGGCTGAACTAGCAGACCCAGATCTGTGGGCCAAGAAGGTAGCAGGCTCATCAACCTCTAGCTGTGATCCAACCATCATTACGCAGAGATAGAGTATTGCTCTCAGTGGTTGCACAGTTTAAGTGGCAAATGTCTGAACACTCTAAATCTGTGCCTATGATTTTGCACACATCATCATTTGAACATGCACATGGCAGTTGTACTTGTCAGATAGGCTTCTGATTCAACTGAAAGTGCTGCGCAAGTGCACATGCAGATTTGGGGTTTGTGTACTGTACCCAAGAACGTAGGCTGACAGACCATGGGAGAGTTCCAGGTGGTTCAGTACAGCCTCCCTATAAACTAACACATGTTGACAAGAGTAAGTTACCCCAGTACTCTGCTCAATACAGTGGGTGCCAGTGAAACTAGTGAGGATGGGAGATAGAATCTTTTCTCCAGCTGTGGTCCAGCAGCAGAACTCATTTATACAAGAAATTAGAATGGCCACCAGTCTCACGGCAGCAAGACAAAATGTAAATCTCACTTCTTCCTCTTCGCCCCCTAATGCTAATTAATAATAATACAACCTCCCAGGAGCTCAGGATGTAGGGGGAAGAGAAGCAGAGATCAGATCGGCCTTAATTAGACAAGCTGTGCAAGGGCAAAGTACATGCAAATGACCTGAAGAAGAGCTCTGTGAAGCTTGAAAGCTTGTATCTTCCACCAACAGAAGTTTGTCCAATAAAAAAAGATTACCTCACCGACCTTTCTCCCTGAAAGTATGTAGGGTGCTCAGAAACTACAGCAAGGAGCACAGCATGAGTACCTGGAAAAGTAAACTTGCATGATTCAGTAAGTCACAGTGAGTATCCTAGCCCCTAGTGGGATTTAGTGAGGCTCACTAGGTTGTGATTCACTGGAGTATAGTCATAAATAATTATAAAATAGGATTTCAACAAAAATACTGAGGTGGTTATGAGATGGGGAGTGGGAAAGTGAAAGTACCCAGGTTATTGCAGATCCTATTCAGGACAGAGGAAATGAAGATTGAGCAAAAAGTGGCTGGAAAGGATTCCCCTCCTCTGCTTCAGTAAGCCATTAAAATATGAAATCAGCACATAGCCATTGGGTCTAATCTGCATTTTATTTTCTACCCATTGTCTGCCAAAGTCTTCACTGATAAAGTAGTTTAGTATTTTGTGGAATCTTCTGCAGGTTCTGTAAGATATTCCTTCCCCTCGATGGGGAAAACATATTGTAATGCAGTTTCCCTTCATTGTCTTCAGGATCTTACAAATCCCACTACAGGGCTTTCCACTTTTCACATTCTCTCAGATCAGATTTGATTAGAATTGAAAGATGCAGGGTGCCTGCAGCAGGAAGTAAGGTCATATAAAAAACCGTGACAAAGCTGAATGAAATAGTAAAATGTAAAAACTCAACATTTACACACTGTTGGGCCTTTATTCCTATTGATTTGCCACATCCCATAGCAAAGGATTTCTGGGATAAGTTAACACCAGTGAGTGTTCTATGCAAAGACAGAGGTGAGACAATGGCCTTATATAGTAATATTAAGGCATATATCCACTGCAGGGTGCAGCTATTGAAAGACAACCAGATGCTTAAGCAGATCAGGCATTCTATCAAGGAGGGGGCAGTGATACACGTTCTCTGTCGGAAGACGTTGGTGTCTTTATGATATCAATGTCCAGTGTGTATATTCCTCTGAACTTTGTACCTGCACAGACTTGGGACTTCTCTGATATTGCAACATTACTATATTGGGTACAGGGAAGAGGATAGGGAAGAGAGACTGAGATGCAGAATCTCATTACAAATTAACACAGAGTTTATGTATTCATAGTGGTAAGTGCCTCATGAAAGAGACCATGTCGTATCTATCTATAAAGTGCCATACACACCAATGGCCGTACCTGAGTTATAATGCATGAAACTGCCTAAATTACTGTATCTTTTAGACGTCATCCTAGGCAGCAAATGGTAGATAATGAAAGTTGTTTGCTTCCTTCTTTTGTTAATTGCATAAAGTATAAAGTTAATTATACTGTATAATTAAGCAGCATGACAAGAGGGTGTGAATAATGATGCTTTAATTTTGCCCAGTGTGGTGTTAGACAGATGGGTAATTGAAATTAGGCTCGTATTGATACACCATCGTTTACAACTTTTTAACATAATAGAATTATATTTATATACAATACTATGTTGCTGCTTGTTTAGATGATTAGCAAGTAAGTTTACTCAATTTATTTTGCTGCATTTTATAAATGAATCTACAGTAAAAATTAAAGAAAACAAATGGTAAATGATTCCATATACACATGAGAGAGATGGAGAAGCCAACTACTCTACTGGTGTAGTGGAAACACTAGTTATTTTGGTGTGAGATTTTTGAAAGCAAGGTTGCACTTCTCTTCCATAATCAGAACCAAAAATGTAATTTATAGGACACCAGCGTAATCTGAAGAAAATAAAAGCAGCATCTACTAACAAAGCAGCAAGCATTGTACCATTACATATGGCTGAATTATGTTATTACTTCTTGTCCTCTATTCTGTAGCCATGACAGCATCTAAAACAGGCGGAGATAACCAAGTGCTATGATTATTATTTCTCAGCCTTGAAACTGCAGTCTGTGCTTCTGCAATGCAGAACTAATAGAAATACTGTGGACTATCAGGTATTAAGAATTATGACAGTCATCTTCTAAGAATAACACCTGGTTCTAGACTGAGAGACCCAGGCCTAGGTCTGTGCATTCCTTTCTAGGCACTAAGACCCAAATAAATAAGTCTAAATCAATTCTGGAGACCGATGCAGTTATTTTGATTATAGATGTTACACAACTAATGCATTGCACATGGAAATATGGTAGGGGCTGTGATTTTCTATCAAACCCCTACAGCTACTACAAACTCAGGAATAACTTACTGCATTTGAGAGGAAAAATGATCAAGAGATGAGGGTGCTAGCTTCTCTCTCTTAAAACAGGAGATTAATTCCCTGCTGTGCCACAGACTTTTTATGTGATCTTGGGTAAGTCACTTAGTCTCTCTGTGCTTCAGTTACCTGACTGTAAAATAAGGGTAATACTCCTTATCTCAGAGAGTTGTGAGGATAAACACATTGCAGATTGTGAGGAGCTCAGACATTATGGTAAAGGTAGCCATCGAAGCACCTAAAATAGATTAAACATTGGAATCTATTTTCTGAGACAATGACTAATAAACAAGATACCAAGAATGCTCATTGCTGCCCCTACCCCAGTCCCACAGGGCTACCAGATCTAACTTCTACCCACGTAGGCACTAGAAAATAAGGGTCTGATTTTAAGACCACTGAAGTCAAAGGGAGTTTTTTGATTAATTTCTATGAGCTTTGGATCAGGTCTAAATTAAAAAACAACTGCGGCTTAACTCTTCATTCAGTTAACAAAAGTATTAACTGTTCTTGTTATTTACTATATGCTGAAAAACTTTTTTTTGCCCTCTGGTTTTTTTTGTTTTTTTAAACAATCTCATTTGAAGAGATGTAAGGTACCTATTGCACAATTTAAAGTGATGCTATTAGATCAAATTTGCATTTGTGAAAAATTTACATTTTGAAAAACCAAGCTTTTATATATCCTCAGAGCAACAGAAATGCTTCCCAGAGATTTTTCTAAATTAAAAAAAGTCCATTGGAAACCAATTAAAATAAAATACGAATGCACACAAATTCACATCCCCCTGTAGTATTTGCAACTAATATATTGCAGCATGGAGAGCCTGAAATTGCAACTGATTATATTCAAAGGGGAAAGTTATTCAGCTTGAGGAAAATGCAAAGAGTAAACAGCAGAAATTGAGACAAAGTAAGATATTCAGCTAGCACATAAGGAATATTTGTAATACTGTTGATTTTTGTTTTTAAATACACTGTCAAATTTTGCTGACTTGCAACCCCAGTAGCCCAATAATTTTTAATTTAACATGGTCTCTGACTTAATGACAAGACAGCATACAGATGGACTTGTTAGATGTATTTTATAATGCTCCTTAGGGTTCTAATTCTCAGAGCAAACCAGATTGAGCCAGTAGAGACTGCCTTTTCAAAGCCTTAATTTCTTTCCCCAAAAAGTGAATGTTTAAGAGATTTTGACAGAGCCTTTATATTAAAAAACTGAATCCAGATTTCCTATGTATTTGTCAGAAATGAGATCATTAAGAAGCTTTAAAGTACCTATTTAACTCTGCTAGTTATACAAATGGCAGATTATTGCACAATGGATATGCTCACTATACATGTTCTACATCATATTGGCTTACTTTAGAGACAAAAGTAAGTTTTGACTTTTTTATACCTATTGGCAGTGAACAGCAGATTTAGGTGTGGTGAGAGAACTGCATTATTTTCTGACTCTGACTTGTTTAACAAGTTCCAATTGCAGAATCTCTATGATATGCAGGCTAAAGACAACATCTCTTCTTTCATATCCTGGACATAGTGTGATAACTGACAGTTAGAAAGTCTCTTCTGGCTTTGTCTACACTGCATGTAAGTCCAGAATTCAAACTCAGGCTCATGCCTAAACTCTCCTTAAATCTACACACAAATTGTGCTAAGCCAGATTCCCAGAGCCACAACATCCCCACTAGACTTGGGCTCCGGGTAGGGTGACCAGATGAGAGGGAGAAAATATCGGGACACATGAGGGGGGGAAGGGGGAAGTCCACTAGCAGAGAAAAAAAACAAAACAAAAAAACTGAGTGCTGCCAGCACAGAAGTGAGGGGAAAAAAAAAAAGGCAAGGCTGCCGGCAGAGCGAAATATCAGGACAAATTGTGTCCCAACCAAAGATCGGTTGGGACGTGGGACAAACACCTAAATATTGAGACAGTCCCGATTTTACCGGGACATCTGGTCACTCTAGCTCCGGGAGTCCACCAAAAGTACCCCACAATTCCAGGGGCCAACTTTCTTTGTCCTGTGGACAGCCAAGTTTGTTCACACTGGATCACGAAAAATGGGCTAGCCTAGCTATATTTTGGAAGGGCACTAGGAAGTCTGGAATATGGGTGGCTGGACTTGAGCCTGCATAATGCAGTGTAGATGCTGGAGCCCAGGGTTCAATAATTCCTAACCCCACGTTACAAATGAGTATAGATGCTCAAACCCTAGACCAACAAACCCAAAATTTGCTAACTTGAGTTCTACTAACCCTGGATTTACACTGCAATGTACCCTCTTTCTACCTGTCAGCTAGACAAATGCTAGTTGGAAGCCACTGAAACACAAGGTGGGAAGGAGTTGTATAGGGTAAACAGGGGACTGTACAGCATAAGCTCATTAAATTCCCCCCTCCCTCACTGTGGAGAGAGATATGCAACAGCTTTTTGCCCCCAGTTATGATTTCCACACACTGGTTTTAGATAAAACAAAACAAGTTTATTAATTACAAAAGATAGATTTTAAGTGATTATAAGGGATAGCAAACAGATCAAAGCAGATTACCTAGCAAATAAACAAAAACACAGTCTAAGCTTAATATACTAAAGAAATCTCATATGAGTAGCAAGTTCTCACCCTAATTGTTGGTTTAGGCAGTTTGCAGAGATTCTTGAGGGCAAGCTGCACTTGCTCACAGCTTAAAACTCCAGGTGTTCCTTTGACAGACTAGAAATCCCTCTAGCCTGCGTTCAACCCTTCTCCCCCAGTTCAGTCCTTGTTTCTCAGGTGTTTCCAGCAGTCATCTTGGGCAAGGAGTCAGTGAAGAAGCAGCACAATGATGTCACTCTCCTGCTCTACGTAGCTTTTGCATATGGCGGGAACTGTTTGTCTCCCAGTTTGATTCCCAGGCCCAGTCAGTGGAAAAACACTAGTATTCTATGATGGAGTCCAGTACAAGGTGACTTGGTCACATGTCTCTGTAGGGCCATAGCAGCCAGGATTCAGAGGCTGTTTGTAGCATCCTCAGGAAGGCTCACTGGTTGGAGATTAGCATCTTCTAAGACCTATTGTTCTCCCTAATGGCCCTTCCCAGCCAGCCATGTAGACTGATTGCATTCTGTCTAGTGGGCGTTACCCAGGTGTAAACACATTTGTAATAGATGCATAGACAATATTCCTAACTTCAAATACCAAAATGATACATGCATACAAATAGGATACTCAAATTCAGTAAATCATAACCTTTTCAATGATATCTCACGTGACCTATATTGCATAAAGTACATCAGTCATGCCATAATTATATCATAACAATATCTCTATGAAGAATATGGGGCACAGCATCATACTAGTTATTCAAACTTGGGCCCGCAAAGCACTATTCTACTGGTTATCCAGATTCAGAAGCCAACTCTGAATTCTAGTTTCTCATGCTGGCAGGGGCTAGCAGCATCATGAAGGTACTACAGAATTGTGGGGACAGAAGGCCCAGTGTTCGTGTGTTTTGCTCAGTGGCTGTCAGCAGGTGCTACTGGCACAGTCAAGGCAGAATCAGAAAGAACAAGGTCTGGATTATAATGGGAATGCTCAGAGGATCCAGATGAAAGGATACCAAACAATAAAAACATTCCAGTAGGACCAACATTTGTCTGGAGCATCATTGCTTCATGGAGGGAAGAACCTCTCTGGCATTCATCCCCAAGCAAGAGAGAGCTCATGCTTGTCAAGCACTGGCATTTTACTCTCAAAGGGAAAAGAATGAAGAAGCGAAACTGTTCAGTGAATTGCAAAGGTACAAACATCAATATTATAGCAACCAATGGTTCTGAAGCAGTGTTACTTCTAATTAAAAATTGCTAAGATCACATGGCACGCTCTGGCCCTCATTTTGCTGTAGGACACAAGGGAAGCACCACAAAGGCAGAGTTAATGCTGATTTTGTTGTTGTTGCCTCATTGACTTTATAAGGACGGTTAGCCTATTTGAAAAGCTACACTGTATCAACAGGCCTGTGTCTGAATGGTAAACTGCGTGAAATTTCAGCTCTGTTACATACAACCTGTGTTTTGGTGGATCACTATTAATAGTCTTGTATCTGAATGGTATACTGCGTGAAATTTCAATTCTGTTATATATAAGCTGCGTTTTGATGGATCATTATTTCTTCAACTAAAAATCTCTTGAGTTATGAAAGTATGATAACAGCATTAGTAACCTGGCCTGAAACCAATATGAAAATACATATAATGGTAAATGGAAAGAGTAAATTAGTTGAATGACCATGAAGTTGGTGCACAGAAGAATAAAATACACAGATGCTTTGGTCTAGGCATTACAGATTAATGCAAAATAGAAGTCTCTTCACATTTTTTTTTCTTTAATGCAGTTAAATATTTGTGCTAGTTTAACTTAAATAGCAGATTTTGTAGTAAAATTCTTAATACAAACTCCTTACAGAATGCACTTTAAAATTTAGCAGGTGTTTTTGAAGGCAATCTGCTTAGATTAATAATGTAATAAATTACCCTATAAAATTTGGTCATTTTATGGATGTGTAAAATGTGAAAGGCTTTTGCATAGCTTTCTTATGCAGAACTAGTGTTAAAATATTTTGGAGATACAAATAACTTGTTACGTCTATCCCTTGAAGGATTGCTCTTGCTCTGATTACCTGATTTTCTATATGCTAGGTAAGGCTATGCCTTCTTTTCAGCCAGTGAATGATAATTCTTATGTTATGATAAAGTCTCTCTTTTCTGCCTCACCAGATAGAGGAATGCCTTATGTCACTGAGGCAGTCTGAGGAGTGGTGCTGACTGGCTCTTAAATAAGGTCGTGGTTATGAAACTTTAAATGGACATGGACTGTACTTAGTCTCAACCAATGAGAGCGCTTTATAATCAATAAGGAAGTAATCAGAACTCCCTTTCTTTGGGCTGTAACACAGGAGAATCTTCATGGCCATTCCCATTACCAGCCACTGTATTGAAAAAGAACTCCTGACCACTGTCCATCTAAATCAGCGGTTCTCAAACTTTTGTACTGGTGGTCCCTTTCACACAGCAAGCCTCTGAGTGTGACCACCTCCTTATAAATTAAAAACACATTTTTTTTTTACATTTAACACTATTATAAATGCTGGAAGTGAAGCAGGGTTTGGGGGTGACAGCTTGTGACCCCAATGTAATAACCTCATGACTCTTTGTGGGGTCACAACCCCCAGTTTGAGAACCCCGGATCTAAATGAACATGTCACATGGTACGAGCTCATGTGGAAAGGTCACACGCAAGCAGCTGTCCCAGCAAGATCTCTTCTTTGGAGGCTGCTTTGGAATCTGGAGCTAGTATTTCCTCATATGTGTGAAGGAGCTACTCTCACCTCTTTGGTATACTTAGAGAGTTGGAGGATAGCAGTTTGAGGCTTGACAGTTCAGCAGACGGAAAGCTCTGGTGAGTATGTGTCTGCTGGCATTTGTTACTTTGATCTTTCCCACGTAGTTGGCTCCCCAAGGCATAAAGCCATACTTAATACATTATCTGGGTGAGTAACTGAAGTACTATTTAGAGACTTGCTCCTTCTCTTGAAATATCAGCTATCCAGGGTATTGGAGACACCTTGTTAATGTACCAGCACAAAGAGTCCCTAGCTTTGTAAGTGTTGTTTTTATCTCCCAGCCTGGTAACTGTCATTCTTTTTTATTCCAGCAGTGAGAAGCTGAGGTACAGCACAAGAGATTTCCCTATCCCCCCATTAGAATTTAGTATTAGGTACCAAAATGAACATTTCACTCTCCTGATTTCTCCTTTGAACAACTTACAGGGCCTGATTCATCTTTGTCCGATCTAAATGCCTATATTGCACCTCTTAGTGTAGCACCTGAGCCCCCCGGGAACACTCCTCTGAGCCAGAGAAGTACTAGTATCCCCCATCTCACAGAGGAGGAATTGAGGCACAGGCTTCAATGTGACTTGCCAAGATCACACATGAAGCAGCAGGGAACTGAGCCGACACCTAGTACAATCATTTACAACAGTGCAAAATAGGTGGAGCACACTTCAGAAAATTAGAACACAAGATACAAGACAGTGAATCTTAACGCACAACACCTAAGGAACAGAATAAGCCACCTGCTTATGAAGCAGCAAGCTTTTCAGCTTACACCTGCGCTAGGACAAGCTGTTACATCACCTGTGATCTGTGTTGCAGCTCTTAACCCCGATAAAGATTTGAGCTTTTAAAAGCTCCAGTAGGACAGCAAAAAGCAGAGCTAATTACACAAACATTTGACTCATTATAAGACACAGCACCGTTGAATATAAATGTAAAAGGCTGGGCTCATGACTTACATGTGCACAAGAAACAATCTGATCTGGAATTTACACTAAGCAACAGCACTCCAAGAGCAAGCTTAGCCTAGGAAAATTAAAACCTCACAGCCCAAATTGATGCAATGGACAATAAAAGGAGAGCACAAATATTCATACTGTAGGATGAGTGGTACTCCCTCATGGAACCAGCTGGGAGGATAATGTGCAGGAATGGTTCTGCGATTTTAGCCCTACGGCTCCTGTCAGTCTTCCTTCCATTTGGTGCCATTACCCCTCTCACAATTAATAAAAATGGTCAGAAATCTATTTGCAGTCCTGCAAACCTGTACTTTAGTATATGCTTTTGAGAGCAGGAAAGAGGGCTCAGGTTGAGGAGACATCCAGGAACACAGGGTACCCCTCATGCACACATCTTCCCCATAGTGGCTCCTTCATCTCTAGAATCCCAGTAGGGCTCTTCTGTGACCCGTTCTTCATTTTGACACCTCAAATTCATTAATACTTGCCTCAGTGTTTAGTGTTCTTTTATCTGTGACTTAAAAAAAAGGGTAAGAAGATGGCCCAAGACTCACCATATCCCACAATCCTTTGAAAGTACAAAGAATAGTGGGACTTGGGTCATGCTCCTTCAGTCCCTTGCCTGAGCTTCTAGTGACCCAGTTATTTTACTACTCTCAACAGCTGGATATGACCCAGTAGGAACTCCCTTGTCGCCCGTTTTTGGGTCATGCCGCACTAGCTGAGCAGCACCACTCTACATGGACAGTGTCTATATCCTCCTTTTCAATTAGTTTAGTTTCTTCTGAGTTTGTTATGCCTTTGGGTTTAAAATGGTTCTCTTGGTTATTCATTACAACCATCTAAGGGACCAGCTGTGGGTTAGGAGAAATGTTTCCTTTTCGGGGAGAGGAGGGTGCCAGGATATGAGATTGCTTATGCCATTTATTGAGGTAAAGTGAGTGAGGTACTATCCTTTACTGGACTAACTTCTGTTGGCGAAAGGGAAGCTTTCTAGCTCCACAGAGCTCCTGTTCAGATCTGTGAAAGGTAAATCAGTGTCGCACCTAAATGCAATGTGGAACAGATTGTTAAGCATGAGGAGTTAAAATATGTTGCAGGAAACCATTAAAAATGAAGGGGGCAATTAACACCTCTGCAGTCATAGAACATAGAGTTAGTGAGTTACAAATTGTTGTAATCAGACATAAAATCAGTGTCTTTACTGAGTCCACAATTTTGTGTCTAGCAGTTATGAATTTAAACTCACAGGCTTGTCTTGTGAAGGTGTTGTGCAGGTTTTCTTTGAGGATGAGAACTAAGAGTTCAGATGTAGAGTGAAAAGTGTTCACTCATAGGTGATAAACACCTCTCATTTTTCTGAGAGTTCGTTCAAGAGTGTGATGATTGTGTAGTGTCACCCACATAGTTGTTGGGGCATTTGATGCACTGGATGAGGTACAACAAATTTTGTGATAAGCTTGTGTAGGATCCATGGATCTTGAAAAGTGTGTGTGTGTGTATCTATCATCATAGCAGTGGAAATACATCTAAAGATTTTGCACCCATTATGCCAAGATTTGTGCCACTTTCATAGGTGCTGACTTCCCCTTTGCCCAGTGGGTTCTGGACCCTCATCTGCCCCTGCCCTGCCCTTGCCCCACTCCAATTTTACCCCCTTCTCCAAAGTCCCTGCCCCACCCTACCTTTTCCCTCCTCAGCCCCACCTCCTTCCCCCAAGTCCCCACCTCTGCCCCTTCTTCACCTCCTCCCCTGAGCGTGCCAGGTCCCCGTCCCCCTCCCTCCCAGAAAGTTTTAAGAGGGAGTGAAAGCACTGGGAGGGAAGGGGGAGAAACGGAGATATGACACTCTCAGGGAAGGGTGGGAGCTTGGCTGCCAGTCTGTGCGGAGCCCTTGCTAATTTTTCCCCCGTAGGTGCTCCAGTCCAACATGGAGTCAGCGCCTATGGTTGCTTTGAATGCATGTCCTGGTCTGTGGGGAGCTTGTTTCTGATAATCAGCTTGGTGGGAGTGTTTGAAGGCCAAAAGAGGGTCAAGAAACACTTCTTTCAGGATGTGGTCCCCCTCACATATGGTTGTAATTGTTTGATGAGTGTGGGTTCCAGTATTGGGTGGTAGGTAACAACTAGGGGCTTATAATCAGTGATATCCTTAAACTCCTGGGTGAATTGTGGTGTGGTGTCTTGAGTTCTTTATAGTAGGTGGTGTCCAAGTTGTTGGTTTGCCTCACTGACAGTCATCACAGTTGAGAACTATGATGGCAGCCTTTTCGTCTGCTGATTTGATCACTATTTGGTGGTTGGATTTTTGGGACTGTATAGCTGTCCCCTCAGTGGTGGATGCCTGTTAAGGATTTCATAGTCCATCTTAAAAAAAAAAAAAAATGAGGAGTACTTGTGGCACTTTAGAGACTAACAAATTTATTTGGGCATAAGCTTTTGTAGACTAAAATCCACTTCATCAGATGCATGCAGTGGAAAATACAGTACGAAGATATATAAACACACACACACCATCTTCAGTCCTATGACTACAAATGTGTTAACTGACCATTTCATTTTGAATATTTTCTTGCAACGTATTAACTCCTTATGCTTAAAAATCTGTTCCACCTTGCCTTTAGCTGTGATACTATGATTACCTTTCCCAGATCTGAAGAAGAGTTCTGTGGAGCTCAAAAATTTGTCTCTTTCACAAAGTTGGTCCAATAAGGGATATGAACTCACCCACCCTTGTTTCTCCCATATTTCGGGACCAACACAGCTACAACATTGCAAACAATATTCCATGTATAAGCAGACAATACCCTGGGACATCTATGTAATGACCACTAATGTATGTAGATATATTGGAACAAATTTTCACAAGCAGTCAGTAAAGGCTTAGTCCAGGCCTGCACAACTCGTAAAGCGGCGAGGGCCACATTACTCCAAAGAAAACAGCTGAGGGCCGAAACCCCCCAGCCCCGCAGAAACATCCCCCACCCCAGGACCTCCCACCCCTGGGAAACACCCCGCCCCAGCACCACCCAGCCCTGCAGAAACACACCCTCCCTCCCCAGCACTGCCCCACCAAAACAGCTGTGGGCCAAAAAGGAAGGTTGGGGGTGGGGAGGTGATACTTCATTTTAAATCAACCAGGGGCTCCCAGCTGAAGAAGAGGCTGGGAGCCCTCAGGGGCAAATTAAAGGGCCCTGGGCTCCGGCAGCTGCATGAACCCGGAGCTTTGCGGGACTGGGGCAGGGATTTAAAGGGCCCAGAGCTCCTGCCGCTGAGGGGAGCACAAGCCCTTTAAATCCCAGCCCCAACTCACTCGCTGGAGCTGCGACCGGGATTCAAAGGGCTCTAGGCTGCCTGCAGCCACGGGGAGCCCTGAGCCCTATGAATCCCAGCTGTGGCTGAGATTTAAAGAGCTCTAGGCTGCGAGCAGTGGCGGGCAGCCCAGAGCCCTTTGATTCCCCACCATGGGCCGCACAGTGAGCCTCTGTGGGCCGTATGTTGTGCAGGCCTGGCTTAGTCCAGAAATCCTGCATTGCATGCACATTTGTGGATACATACATCCAAATTACAGCCTAAGTGTCTGCATATGAAAATTTGTCCCATTAATTCAGCCCTTTCTTTCTCCTCCCGATGAACTTCCACCATATAGATTACTGTGGAAGTTTTAAAATATTTTATATTCTTACATTACATGCTATAGCATAATGTGTGTGTATACACACACGTACATATATGTAGAATACCAAAAGTATTTGTAAAGAAGAGGCTAAGATCCTTTATTGGCACTCCTTTCTCACTTGCAATATAATTATTATTGTTATTTTTTAAGAGATGGCTTCCTAGAAATGAGTCCTGGGAGCACTACTTAGGTATAGTGTTGGAAATGGTCCGTTACTACTTATCCTGCCCCATTACATTATTTGTATGTTCAGCCTCATAGGAACATTACTGTATTTCAAATCTATCTGGATATTATAAAGATGAGGCATGACTGGCCCAGCTACAGTGAGATGTAATAAATACTAGAAAAGTAAGGTTTATTTAAAAACCACAGAGAGGAAAAAAGCACATGAAGATATCTGATAAAAATATTTGAATAAAGGCAACACTGTATTCTTTACTTGTCCTCTTACCCACATTTTTTTAACACCTCCTATTTTTGTTTGTAAAAATGTTCTTCAATCCCAATAAAAATAAACTTTTACTTTTGTCAGAGGCTTTTATTTTAAACCAACCAAACAATGAAGGTACAGTTTACATTGAGAAGCCAGTTTTAGGCAAGTCAGGCTTTTCAATTATTTGTTAGCGGTTGTAGGTGGGATCCACTCCTGTATCTTTTTACGTGTTGTAGAGTAAGGGACATACTGCTCAGGAGTGCCACTCAGATTGAATTTGTGGTTCTCCCAAATGAATTTACGAGCAGCTGGTGGATGAGTAGTTGGAGGGTGTTCAGTCATGCAGTGAAGCCAACGATGCCTGAAGAGGAAAAAAAAAAAAAAAAATACTGGTTATTAAAAAGTTTCTATATGGTCTCCTATAATAAATCCTCTTCCTTATTTGAAAGTTTCTCTCTGAAGCTTCTTAATATCTGGCTTTTATTTTTAGAACTCAGGCCTTACAACTTTAATCTAGTCTAATATATTCAAAAAGGCATATTTCATGGTATTCAGCTAAAGACTCCTATCAAATAGTCAATTAGATGGATAAGGATTCATTACAGAACAACTGAGAATATACTAGATTTTAAATCCACTTTGAAATATTATGCCATGCTGCAGGAAGTGGTCATTCAGAATATATTTTTAATAAATTTGCTTTCTGTTAGTTTACCTTCTAGTTTCCCCCAGTTAAAATGCAGGACAGATTTCAGATCACAATTGGATTAGAAAGAACTGATTCCATTACATTTAAAAACCAGTGATAACTGAGGCTTTTAGAATTAAAATAACTATCTTTTGTGAGGCCATATAGTTATCTTCTGAACAGCATTTTGAAGTACCTTCTATTACAATTCATTTATCAAACTATTTTTGGAATCCTTGTTTTAATATAAATAGAAACTAAAAATAATAAATGTTTGGATGAAATAGCATTTAAAAGCAGAATTACATCAGTTTTCTTCCTTTAAATCTCTAGTTAAAACGCACCTGTGTTGTGATGCCTACAAAACTCTTGATTATGGAGATGGGGTGCAGTGTCAGCTGCTTACTCCACTGTCCATAACTGTTTCAATGTTCCCTTGTGCTCCTTTCATCTGTTGTCTCATTTCAAAATTTAGATTATAAGCTCTTTTGAGTAAAAAACATCTTTTTGTTATAGGTTTGTACATGCCTAACACAACGGGGCCCTTGCTTCTAGGCAGGCAGTACAAATAAAAAACCAGAAGTTTTGTATTTGGAGGAGATTTTACAGGGCTCAAATAATATCAAAAGACTGTGTACAGACTACTGTACCTGCATAACGGTTTACACTGCCATTTACAAAGCCTTCTTTATTTTTCAAGTACAGTAATAGGTAGTTTCGAGGAAAGAGGACAATGATTTGACGTAAACACAACCTTTCCACATAAATGCTTGCTGACTGCACAAAATGATTAATGTAAAAAGTCGACTTACTGTACAGTAACGGATGTTCTTTGAGATGTGTAGTCTATATACATATTCCACAGGTGGAGATCACATTGTCCAGTGCACATAGAGAGAACTTTCTAGTTAGCAGTGCCTGTGGGGGCAGCACATGAGACCATTGCTCCCTCCTGCTCTCAGTGAGAGAGTAAAGGCCTGAACCAGGGGCTCAAAGTGACTTCTAACTAGCCTGCCATGGAGGTAGGGAAATACCTGGGCACCTGTCCTTCTAAGGTAGGCTGCCACTGCTGCCAGGCATTTCAAAAAATATTCTGGGTGCTGCTGAGAGCCCAAACAGCAATGCCTGGTACTGGTAATGATAATCTTTTATTGCAAATCTCAGGAAGTGCTTGTGTAAAGAACTCTCGTGAGATGGGTCCCCAAATAGGGACAGGAGAGGAACTGAATTGTGTAGCCTCTCTCTACAGTGTCCAATGTTAAACCGTCTGAAGTGATGCTGGACCAAACACGGTGTAAATGCACCAGATGGTTGTCAAAAAGAGGGGGAGGCCAGGGATGGGTAGAGAGTGGTATGCTGTCCTGGAGCATGGAGTCAAATCTGCTGCCTTAACACAGAGGAGGGACAGTGGGATGTGGTGGATACTTCTGAGGGATTTTTCCTTGAAGTCTTCTGCCTTTTGGCATACTCAGGGGGTCTATAGTGATAGCAGTGGGCGTGCCTGTAAAACTGTTGAGACCTGAAGTGCTGTCTCTTGATGGCTGGAGTATAGACTCCCAAGGATCTGAGTATGGCCCTACAGTCTTTAAGCAACCTCATATCTCACCTGTCCAGTCAAAAAGCAACCTTCAAGGGCAGGTCCTTGCTTGTGGTCTGTGCCTCCCTCATAATTGCCTAGAACACCTATGACGAAAGCTATCATCAAATGCAACTGTCATTGCCCAGGAAGCTGTCTCCCTAGCAGTGGTGATACTGAGGGTACCAAGGTTTCCTGAAGGTGAAAATGGAGCCAGGAATCTGGATAGTGGCATTGGCAATAGTGCAAGGACCCCGGAAGGGACCAGGAGGCCTCCATATGTATGCAGGGGGAGACTTGGACCCTGGGCCATGGAGGTGGGCAGAGGCTGTGTCCTGCTTGTTCTATTGTCAGTGCCTTGCAAAGTGGAGCTGGCACCAGTGATGCCAGTATGGCTGATACAGTATTAGGTGAGACCTGCAGGATGTCTGGGTCATCTCAGGTCATGGTGGCTCCTGTGCTTAGAGAGCTTCTTCTCAGCTTTGAAGCACCTTTGGTATAGGACAATCTCGTGATTAACATCCAAACTTAGGGAAGGTACTCTGTGCTTCTTCTCTCCTGAGGACTTCGGCTCAGTGTCTGGCTGGTCCCAGTGTTTCCTCGGTACGGAGGTAGAATCAAAGGGTGTCTTGGGCCATTTCAAAGAAGCCTCAGGTGAGATCTTGAATCTGAGAAGATGAATCTGGATGCATGAACTGCTCCAGCAGAAAGGGCCTCAAGTGAGATTCCCTTGAACTCTGGGTCCACTTTAAAAAGGATCTGCAGATTTTGCACTGGTTCAAAATCTATGTCCCTCATTGAGGCAGAAGAGACACCTTGTGTGGCTGTCGTGGAGAGACATAACAGACTCACAAGATGGGCAGTGCTCTAAGCCTGGGGACTTGTGGTCTGCCATGAAGAATTGAAGATGATTCCAGTTCTGTAGATGAACAGGGGTCTTGACAGTCCCCAAAAGACTAACTCACACGGCCAATTAAAAGAGGCAAGTGGATCTAAATGGAGCTGCTCCGACACACACCATCATGGCAAAGTAGTACTGAAGGCAGGGGTGGTGGTTCTGCCTTTTATAGCATTATGAGCACATGAGGGATTGAAGAGCACGTGCACTGCCCCCACAGGCACTGCTAAAAGACGGTTACTCACCTTTGTAACTGTTGTTCTTTGAGATGTGTTGCTCATATCCATTCCAGTTAGGTGCGTGCGCGCCGCGTGCACGTTCATCGGAGAAACTTTTACCCTAACAACACTCGGCGGGTCAGCTGGGCGCCCCCTGGAGTGGCGCTGTATATATACCCCAGCTGACCCGGCCACCCTTCAGTTCCTTCTTGCTGGCTACTCCGACAGTGGGGAAGGAGGGGTGTGTACATGGCTGTTGTGCTGTCCGTGAACACAGAAACACAATGGCGGTGAGATGCTGCTGCGAAATGCCTTGACAGGCTAGGCGGACGGCTGCTCACACTCGCGGACGTTTATATGGAGCTGAGCTCCTGGGCTGACCAAAGGCCCTGGGTACGCAGGCGACCTAGATGGCCCCCCTACCAAGGGATGACGCGTCTGTCGTCAAGGTCAGCGACGGCTGCTGTGGTTTGAAATGTCATTCCCGCGCATACCAGGGACAGATTCAGCACCAATCCGAGGAGTGCGGGAGGGGGCTCTAGGAACCTGACCGGACGTCCATAAGGGTCCCTGCTCGGGCGGCAAGACCGAATGGTAGCCAGCGTTGAAAGGGCCGCATGCGGAGCCTTGGCGTACTCGTGGTGACATAAGTGCATGTCGGCATATGCCCAGCAGGCCTTAGGCAGGTGCGAGCTGAGGTGAGTGGGGAGGCCTGGCAGGCTCCGGATGATCGAGGCGACTCGTTTGAAGCGGGCCTGGGCAAGTAAGCCCTGGCGAGCGTGGAGTCCAGGGTTGCCCTCCTATGAAGTCCAGGTCATTTGAGATAGGGACGCAGGTGGATTTCGTCCATGTTGAGGAGCTAGTCCCAACCGGGGAGAAGAGGGGCCGTGATATACGCTGACATTGCTGATGGACCTTGAGTCTGAGAGGTCCTTTGATGAGCAGTCGTCACAGATACGAACACATGTATCGTGCTGCCTGCGAGGTGTTTGCGGCGACGAACTGCATGCACTTGTAAACACCCTCGGGGCCGTGGAGAGGCCAAGGGAAGGACTGCGAACTGGAAGTGCTGGTGGTGATCGTAAACCGAAGGTACTTTTCTGTGCGGTGGAAAAGATGGCCAATGTGGAAGTACGCATCATTCATGTCGAGGGCGGCTCCAGTCTCCAGGATCAAAAGACGGGATAATAGTTCCCAGGAGGACCATGCGGAACTTCAACCTTAAGCAGCATATTTGAGCCCCCGCAGCGCTCTAGAAATTAGGCCGAGGCCTCCCTTGGACTTGGAATTAGAAACTAGGGGGAGTAAAACCCTTCCCTCTCTCCCGGCTATTCGGAACCTCCTCTAGTGGCGTTCCCTGCGGCAAGGAGAGAACATGCACCTCTTGCAAGAGGATTTGCTCGTGAGGGGGTCGCCTTGAAGAGGGACCGGGATGGGGGCGGGAAGGTGGGATGAAGCAAATTTGGAGGTGGTATCCTTGCTTCACCCCGTTGTGCGCAGCATCCCAAAGGTCTGAAGTAGCTGGGACCCGCCGGGAGGAGTAGGAAAGGCGGTCAAGAGGAGGGAGAAGGATCCTGTCTGAGGCTGCGTACGCGTCCGCCTGGCGCACTTTCAAAAAGTTAGCCTTAGGTTTCCTGGCGGATCCTTTAGAGGGCCCTTGGCCTGCCCCCTTGGGGGCCGGATTGGGCGCCTCCGCGGCACCCCGCCCGCGCCTCCCAAGTGAGGTCCTGCCTGTTCTGTGGTGGAAAATACAGGCGGTGGGGTTGGGGCGTAAAGGGTCTACGCGTGGGTCACGGGGGTATGCATGGCCCAACACCTCATGATGACTCTAGTTGTCCTCAGGCTCTGCAACAAGGATTAGTCTTCTCTGAGAACAACCCTTGCCCTCAAGGGTAAGTCCTGGATAGTGTATTGAAGCTCCGGAGGTATGTTGTTAGAGACCTGGAGCCAGGAGATACGCCTCATGGTGATGCCAGAGGCCAAAGTCCTGGCAGCCGAGTCGGCCGCGTCTAGGGAGGCCTGGAGAGAGGTCCTGGCCACTTTTTTGCCTTCCTCTATGAACGCCGTAAATTCTTGGCGTGAGTCAGGGGGTAGCAGCTCGGTGAACCTACCCACCTCCGCCCAGGTGTTATAATTATATCAGCGCAACAGAGCCTGCTGGTTGGCCACCCAGAGCTGTAGGGTACCCGCTGAATATACTTTGCGCCCCAGGAGGTCCATTCGCCTAGCCTCCTTAGACTTTGGGGAAGGCGCCTGCTGACCATGGTGCTCCCTTTCGTTGACCGACTGGACAACTAATGAGGAGGGGGGAGGGTGAACATACAAGTACTCATACCCCCGAGAGGGTACCATGTACTCTCTCTCGACCCCCTTCGCCGTTAGTGGAATGGAGACTGGAGACTGCCAGAGAGTGTCGGCAGTGGCCTGGATGGTTTTAATGAATGGCAGTGCCACCCGGGTCGGGGCTTCCGCGGCCAGGATGCTCACAACAGGATCCTCGACCTCCGGGACTTTCTCCACCGGGAGGTTGATATTAAGAGCCACCCTTCGAAGGAGGTCCTGATGGGCCCTAAGGTCTATCGGCGGAGGCCCTGAAGAAGAGGTCCCCGCCACAGCCTCATCCGGGGAAGAGGAGGAAGATACCCCGGGAATGAGGGGGTCCTGGATAGCCCCATGCTCCTGAGGTAGTTCCTGCTCCAGCTGTCCTGGGGAGTCCGGAGGATGGGTGACGTACTCTTCCGACTCGTCCGCAGGGGGGCAGGAGATGGTGGCCTCTGGTGCCCGATGTTCCGAGGCAGCAGAGTGGGCCTGGATTAGGGGAGCACCCTGGGCTTGATGGTACGCCCAGGGTGTCCAAAAGGACCACTGTTGAGGCCCAGCGTCCTGAGGATGTGCGTCCTGAAAGACCCCCGTGGGCACCTCCGTGTCCTGGTCCCGGTCGTAGTAGCTGTCTGCCTGTGAGGAGACGGACGACTGTCTGGATGGCCACGGAGGAGCAGAAAACCCCGGTGCTGAAGTGCCAACTGATCTTGCACCTCGGGACCGTGGAGACCAGTGCCAGTACGCAGTGCGGTACTGAGAGCGAGACCGGGACCTGCGACCGGCCTAGTGCCAGGAGGCCGACCGGGATCTCGAGCCCCTATGGCGAGATCTGCTCCGGGAGGAACGGTGTCTGTGACGGTGCCGGGAGCTGGAGAGGTACCGTGAGTAGCGGGATGGGGAGTGAGAGACCGACCGGTGCCTTGAGGTTGATCGGCGCTGCGGGGAGCGGTGCCGGGATTGAGAGCAGTGCCAGGAGCGGGAGCAACGTCTCGATCTGGAGCATCCACGGGATCGTGACCTTGTGCGGTGCCGGTCCGCCAAGCTGACAGACGACAGTCTGGCCAGGAACGGCTTGCCCATGGAAAGTGGTACCCGTACTGGCGGTGCCGGGGGTAAGGGCGGTGCCGGATCGGTCATGGCGATCAAGTCTCTCGCCGCAGAGAACGTCTCTGGAGTTGACGGCAAAGTGAGCTCTACCACGGCGGGTGCCGGGGAGCTTCTAGGTGCCGGACTCGACGGCCCTCGCAGGGCTGGAGTCGACAGTGCCAGTTTAGGCGGTGCTGCGGCAGGTGTTGGTGCCAGGCGGTCTGACTTAGGCGCTGTGTCTGGCTGCGACGCGGGTGTTGTCGAGCCTGTCTGAGGTTTCGCAGTCTTCGACCTCGGGGAGAGGGAGCGGCGCGGAGTTGAACTTCGGTGCGGCTGCCGGCCAGTGCCGGGAAGCTTAGGCGTACCGATGGTGCCCGGTACCGTAGGGTGGCCTTGCGTCAACTGCTTGGCTCGTGCTCGGTGCCGAAGCGTGAGGGCGCTAGCGCCAGCGTTCCGTAGGGAGCGCCTAAACCTAATGTCCGCTCCTTTTGGTTTCGCGGACTTTGAACGAGCCTTGCAAATGGCATTAGAGGACAAGTGGATCCCTGAGGGCACTCAGACAGGATGTCGTGGCGATCTCCTGTCGGCATGCGGCCTCGGCAGGCCGCCCATTGCTTGAGACCTCGGTGAGCCAGGCGTGAGTCGCACAGCACCAGGGTGCGGGGCAGGGTTTCTCCCCCAAGCCCCGCCGATTCACTTATAACTAACAACTACAACTATAACTATAACTAATCTAACTATATAAGAACAAACCACTAGAACTATGGTTAGAAAACGAGAATAAGAACTATGAGTAGTCAGGGAAGGTGGAGGTCAGCTAAGCCGCACTCCACTGTTCCAACGACCAACACGGGTGGTAAGAAGGAACTGAAGGGTGGCCAGGTCGGCTGGGGTATATATGCAGTGCCATGGCGGCGCCATTCCAGGGGGCACCCAGCCCACCCGCCGAGTGTTGCTAGGGTAAAAGTTTCTCCGACAAACGTGCACGCGGCGCGCATGCACCTAACTGGAATGGATATGAGCCATCACTCGAAGAAGAACTTGAAAGTTCTCAGATGTGTGCACACTGGACACATGATCACTAGCTGTGGAATATGTATATGATTCTCATTCAAAGAAAAATTATAGTTGAGTAACTATGAAGTTATTAGCATTTATCCCTGGGCCTGACCTATAAAACCAAGCCTCCTCTGTGCAAATTACGTTAATCTAAGCAAGTGAAAAATTTTCAGCAGTAACCTACTGGAAAAAGAAGTGTATAAAAATTTGTTTTTTATTCTGTCCCTATTCCTGTCCCCAAAAATCTTTAATTCTGAACATATATTTTCATACTGAATTTTGTCATAATTGTACATATTACATTTAGTATTATCAGTCATGCCGGCAAGCTTTCTGATGTGGAATTAATGAGATTTTTGCCAGGCAGCTGTCACTTGACCTAAATATGAAATGTCTTCTGTTCCAGTTGTTCAAAAAGCTACAGATCTCTGTCACACTACTAATACTTAGCAGTCAAACCTGAGTCTCTGCCATTTCTCTTTATGCAGCATCACAAAAAGGATCAAACAAGGAGGGAATGGAAAAAGTAATATTTATATAATTGAGTTCATCCCCCTGTAGGGATTTGCAGCTTTGGGGCATGCTTCTCAGCTAAGAGACTCTTTTCAGCCAAATTGCTCTTAGGACTTTATTTTAAATACATTGGCTCTCTCTTTAATATGAGATATTAAAATCTATTTTTTTAGCAAAATTGGTTAAACTTATCTAAAATGTCAGAGTCATACTCTTAACTAAAAGAGTCCAAATTGAGATTAAAAATTGCAATATGAATAAATGTTGGCTGGAATTTGATTGGAAAATTCTTTAAATTTCTAGTAAAGGTACAGTAAACAGTGCCCTCATTTCTAAATGCCCTTGCTAATGGAATAAAAATAAAATTCATCTTCCCTCCAGTTTTGTAACAAGATGTTAAACAAGGGCAAGTAATAGCCTATTTTAAATATAGATAATGGCTCCTAAGGGAAAACCATCCACTTGAAAGTTATACTTCTGACAAAGTCCTGTATGCTCTAAAGTTAACTGATACCTATTATTACTACAACAACCAGAGAAAAATTCTTTTTTTCGTTTGTGAATTTGATATGGCTACTGCCAGGCTCTGGGTTCAAGGCAGTCAGGCTTGGTGGTTAGAGCTGTACTCAAGAATAGGTATAGGGGTTTAAGCTGACTGTAAAGTCGGGACTGGGCTGAGCGCTGTGTGGAAACTGAGGTCAGAGAGAGGCCATGAGTCAGAACCGAGATCACAACCCATAGACAAGCCAAATCAGGATTACAGTCAGAATCCAAATGCACATCAAAGATCAAAGTTGTGTGGGAGTCAGTCTGAGTGGTCAGCAGCAGGGTGAAGGGCTACAGCAGATTAATAACAGAACAGGGCTGGTGCATGGTCTGAGTATGGAATGGGCAAGACTGAATAAGTTTTGGGCAAGAACTGGATCAAGGGCGGGTTGGAAGCCTAGGAAGTTTAACATTACGAGTCAGCAAGAGGGTTCCTAGCTAAAAAGTGCTGTTGCACAGACTAACTTGCAGCTCTGGTGAGGTCAGAGAAATACCAGTGCTGGGGATCATCTAACCCAGGCCCTGCCCGGGGATAGCTGCTGCATGCCAGAGAGATGAGTCACTGCAGGCTCTGTTGGAGGGCAAGTCATGGAAGCTACCTGTTGAAGTTCCAGGAGAATGGGCGGGCACAAGCCCACCCCTCACAACCTAAGGGGAGGAGCTACCGGACCCAAGTCTTAGGTGAATTTGGGAGACAACAAATGAGAAAACAGGGATGGGAGTGAGGGTCACAGGTTTAAAAGGAGGGAGCCAGAGGGGGAACATCAAGCAGAGAACCCCAGACGGCACTCACTACTCCTCAGAGGTGAGTAGGGAGCCACTGGACATGGCCCAGAGGAACTCTGCCTGGAGAGGTGACTTCAGGGAGGATCGGAAATAGGCCCCACAGTCAGAGCACCTCCCCATCCAGTTTCTGCTTTCCTGTTATGGTGGATGCCACCTTGGCCAGCACCACAAGAAGGTTGACAAGGAGGTCTCATGACTTCATGGGGTCATGGATGGAGTGTGCATGGATCAGGTGGTGTACGGAGACGTGCAGCCAGAACCTGAGGTGGTGGTTTTGGAAGAGTCGGAAAACAGGCTTCAACTTAGTACACCCGATGTAGATGTAGATGTAGGGCAGGTGTCAGAGGAGGTTGTGAACTGCACCAGGTACACACCTGTGCTCATGGCTCCGTGAAGGAGCCGACAACTAGTATCCCCTGGTGGGTAGCTGAGTGAGCAGCCCTGGTCTGGCTGCGGGTTTGCCTCACAGCTTTAAGCAAACTCTAATTTGCTGTTTGTGCATATAGTGAATTAGATAGTAGGATAAACAAGCGAGGTGCTGAATTTCGTTTCATGTTTCTTTCTCCTTACTGCCATATTTAATGTATATGAACTTGTGGACAGAGTTAATTAGGTTGTATTGAATAAAACACCACATTATTATTTCAGTACTCTATCATGGTCAGATAAAGAAGGGAAGAAAAAAATAAAAGGACTCCACCATTCTTTCTGGAATCACAAGCAAAATAATTGCGCCCAGGTATGGCAGTTCCTGAATTATGTCACAGGAAAGGAACTGTCAAGTTTTCATCTGATAGCTCTCCAATATCAGTACCTTTAAAAATATTTTCATTTGTCAGCTCTGCTGACAACGGTAAGTGTACAGTCATCATAGAAGTCACACTGTTTTTAACTTAATGTGATGAGTAATAACCCCTAAGAATATTATAATAAAAAAAAATGTTCAGTTTATTTACTTTGCATCTAACAGTGTTGTGTTTCACTTTTCTTGAACAGCTTTGTGGGAATTTTGCATAGCCACAGGTGAAAAAAGTGATTGGAATATAGTTGTAAAACCACAAATATTGGCAGAGCGCCTTGGACAGGCGGAGTACAAGAAACCTACTTTAGCTCATTTTAAAGTGACTAGATTTCAAGCTGACAGTGTCACTTAAAAGTTACATAGTGTCTAACATCTGCATTTGTATGTATGAGAGATATGCATACTTTTTAATAGGCTGATAAACTCATGGAATAGTCTATTAACTCAGTCCACAGAAAACTAGAAAACCTGTGAGTTTTGCCCTATTCCTGAGCTTCACTTTACTGCAGTATTCCTTTAATCAAGGAGTAAATCAGTAAAATCTTTTAAAAATATATTAAATACATTTAAAAATAATTAAATCTCTACTAGGCTACCTGGATATTTGGAAATATTGGAAACTAAACATGAAACTTTTACAGTTCAAATTTAACGCTTAAGTTCAATTATTTAAAAACCCACACCATAATGGACTTTCTACTTGGAAGTATAAAGAAAAACAATAGCCCTCAAAAAGACACTAGCACTGTGCAGTTATAGAAGAACTGAAGCACAAACAGTTATTTCTACAAGCTGTTTTGAAAGCTCAATTATCTTATTCAGTACATTTTTGTTTAGTGTTTAAAGGTATTATAACCAATCACTGCAGTTTTCCTTTGAAAGCCCAGTCATGAAACCTATACAAGTAAATCTAAAATGACACACTATTTTGTGTTTAGATGACTAATTCTGTTGTCTCAAGCAAGGCTTTTACTTTAATGGTATCCCTTAGGCTAATCTGTGGAAAAAGTGGAAAATAACCAACCCTGTTTATTTTGGGAAGACCTCTCCTCAAATAATCTTTCGAAATACAAAAAGTCTTGCACACTCTATTTCAGAACCTCAAGGAAAAAACTCTTTATGAACTACAATGGACAATGTACCCCAGATGTAGCCAGATCTCTTTTCAAATTCTTTCCTGATGGGTTTTCTACATGAAACAATATAAAAGGACCTAGAAATGACTAATCACTTTAAACTTGCATTAGAAATGGATAAGTTAAGGGGCAGAGGGAGATACAAGAGGGAAAACAGAAGCTTTTAAGAAGCTGAGTCAGTTCCCTGAAACATACCAGAAGAGAAGCAGCATACTGCAGAGCAGCCTAGAGCTAGTCAAGCTTCTAGACCTCTGCTTAGATTAATTAAGGATGAAAGAGAAACAGATATTTGAAGAGCTAAAAACAGTCAAGTTTCCCCAATATCAGGTAGCACTTCTTTTAAATTTTAAAAGAACATAGAATAAATATTTAAAAATTAAGGATAGTTCAAAGTGAAGCCACAAGAGGTAAGAGCCAAGTATGCAACATACAAGTGGTCAAACAGGAATTAAGACTACATAACACTGTTAATACAGCAGGGCTGGCTTTAGGAAGTGCAGGGCCCAATTCGAACATTTTCGGCGGGGTCCTGGCAGGGATGACTTAAAAAAAAAAAAAAGTGTAAAAAAAAGCCTCTCATTTCTTCCATGTATTATTTATTTTCCATAACTATATAAATAATACAATTATATATTATGTACATACGCATCATATATGTGTTGATTGTTTAATGACTGCATTTCACATGTGTGGGTCCTGCCATCCCTGCGGGTGCGCACATGTGTGGGTCCCAGCTGCTCCCTGCCCCCTCATTGAAGGCGTGTGCAGGGTTTAACTGGCCCTGGGAACTGCAGGGCAGCAGTGGAACAATGGGGCTGGTTGGAGGCAGGGCAGGAGCTGACTGGAGGTAGGGTCAGCTTGCAGGTAGGGCAAGGGGTGCAGGGCCGGCTGGAGACAGGGCAGGGGGTTTGAGGCTGGTGTGGGCAGGGCTGTGTAGGGGACTGGCTGACTTTGGGCAGGGCACAGGGGTGTGTGGCAGGGGTGGCTGTGGCACGGGTGCAGAGCTGGCTGCGGGCAGGGGGCGCAGGGCAGGGGGTGCAGCAGAGGCAGCTGGAGCCCCGGCCCTTTAAATAGCCCCCAAGCCTCCCGCTATCCCAGGGCTCTGGGGGTTATTTAAAGGGCCCGGGGCTCCCCTGCTTCTACCCAGCCCTGGACCTTTTAAATAGCCACGGGAGCCCTGGAGAATACATGGGGGCTGCGGGGCTCCGGCGGCTATTTAAAGGATGGGGTGGCAGAGGCAGCTGGAGCCCCAGCCCTTTAAATAGCCCCCAGAGCCCCCCACTATCCCATGGCTTTGGGGGCTATTTAAATGGCCCGGAGCTCCAGCCGGGAGAGCGGAGCTGCGAGGCAGCTTGCCGTGCTCCGGCCGGGGCTCCAGCCGGGGGAGAGCAGGGCTGCAGGGCACCTTGCTGCGCTCCGGCCGGGGCTCCAGCCGGGGGAGAGTAGGGCTGCGGGGCAGCTTGCCGCGCTCCCGGCGGCGCTTTGGTCAGGGGAGCGGGGCCATGGAAGACCCCAGAGCAGACCTCAGCGGGCATAAGTAAAAAAAATTTAAAAGGCACCTAAGGCGCGGGGCCCGATTCCCGGGAATCGGCTGAATCGGCCTAAAGCCAGCCCTGTAATATAGTACTTGTAACTGCAAGGCTGAGATACCGCCCACATGGGTTCAAAAGACCATGCCATTTTTCTCAAGAAATTAAATAAAATTAACAATGATAGGGCATTTAATGCAATTCTGCATTAAGATAAAAGAGCAGCTAGCTGTTTATTAAAGCCAATGTGTGAATCATATTTACAATGCATTAATAAAACTTAAATATTTTAAAGGAGGGCAAATCAGGGCTTTAATTTTTGACTACTGTGAAAGGGGATAGAAGAGAGATCATCTCCAGTTACTCTTTCCTGTTTTTGCACAATTATAGGAGACGAGAATAGAGAGAAATGAAACTGACACCACACTTATTTCTGTTAGGATTAACTGACGATGGCTTCTGTCTGCATTTACCATTTTTTCCTCTTCCTTGTTTCCATTTTCCTTTCACTTCTGTTGTGCTGGTAGAAGCTACTATTCTATTTTACAGTAGTAAGGTGGTAACCATGGCAGCTAATAGGACTGCAGTAGGGTCAGATTCAGTCACAAAACATGTTTTTTTTTTGTGGAACTAGTGAATGGATGAAACTCCACAGTTCCTATTTTGGAAAAAAATATCTTTCATTCTTTGACATCTCTCTCCCATCCCTTGCTTTATCATTGTTTTCTGGAAGACTCCAGCAGCAACAGCTGTTTTACAGCAAAGTAGCAATTCCTCATGTTTCTGAGGTAAGGGTTCTTTCATCAGGAGTTTGAGGAGCAGAGCAAGAGTACAGATAGGTTCATACTGTGTGTATATTATGAAGAATTAATTCTGGGAGGGGGAGGAGGGGCAATGGGAGAGAAAGTGGGAAAAGAGGAGGTAACTGAAGGGTCTTTGAGATGTGTGGTCCCTATTTAGATTAAAAAATGCACACAAAAAGTGCACGCCATGCACCACAGCAATTTTGTAGCAGTGTCCGTTGACCCATACGTGTGTTGTGTCACCCTTGTGTCCGCAGCCGAGGCTATGAGAGGCTGTATGGGTGGATGGCACTCCAGTATCCCTCTTATCGCTAAGTAGTGTAGTCCACAACAGAGCAGGGGTTGGAGGGCGGGTACTGGAATCCAGATAGGGACTACACATCTCAAAGAACCTCCAGTTACAGGTAGGTAACCTTCTGTTCTTCTTTGAACGATGGTCCTTATATGGATTCCAAATGTGGGTAAGTAATGAGCAGCAATCAGTGTGGAGCTGGGAGCGAGGACTCATGAGAAAGTATACTCTGTAGTATCGAGTGGCCTATGGCTGCATCTGCAGCCGCTGTTAGGTGATGGGATAGTGAGACATTAAGGTATAGACGGAGCTCCAGGATGATGCCCAGCAAATGTCCTGCCATGGCATGTCCATGAGGCAGGCTGATGTGGATACATGCGCCCATGTGGAATGTGCTGTGACTCCAGGAGGCAGAGGCATTTGGTGACCATGAAGCATTTGTGAATGCAATGGGAGACTCACTTGGAGATCTGCTGCAAGGAGGGGGCTTGGACCTTGCAACAGTTGACAATAGCGACAAAGAGCTTGGGTGAGACATCAAAGGCATGGGCTCGCTGGAGTTAGAAAGTTAGAGCACACCAGAGGTCAAGAAAGAGAGAGTCACATTTTGTGCCTGTGGGAGGCATGGGGTTTGGGACAGAAGACTGGGAGGTGGATGCACTGGTTGAAGTGGAATTCAGACACCACTTTAGGAATGAATATTGGCTGCCGTCGCAAGGAGACTGGGTCTTTGTGGAAGATAGCATAAGGAGGATGGGCCATCATGGCTGCTAGTTCACTAACTTGTCTCACTGAGGGGTTCAAAGGGTGGTTTCGTGAGGGCAGAAAAGAACTACGTTAAGTTCCCAAGAAGGGGTAGGTACTGGTGGAGAGATGTGGAGCAGACCTTTTAGGAAATATACAGTGGTCCATCCTTCCTGCTGTCATCTTGGCATTGCACCCAACCCTTACCCTTCACCTTGTGGGTGGTGAGCCAATGGAGCAGATCCATGTCACCTTTTCGGGTTTGGCCTACCCAGGTTATATGCGTGGCCCGGCCACCAGACACTCACCTAACATCCCCAGGCCTGGCTACACGAGTGGGTCCCAGTATCCCTAATCCAGGTGAGATTCAGTTCAGGTATCTATGGGTCTTGCTCACAAGTGATGGTAAGCAGAAGCATGAGACTGACTGCGCATTGGAGCAGTGATGCGGATGCTGTACCAAGCCATGGTGATAAAGCGGGAACTGAGTTCTCAGACACAGCTCTCAGTTTACAGGTCAATCTACGTCCGTCCTCACCTATGGTCATGAACTTTGGGTAATGACTGAAAAGACGAGATCATGGGTACAAGTGACGGAAATGAAGTTTCTCCACAGGGGGGCTAGGCTTACTCTCCGAGACAGGGTGAGAGGCTCGGCTATCTGGGAGAGCTTCAGAGTAGAGCCACTTCTCCTCCAGATCAAAAGGAGCCAGCTGAGGCAGTTCAGGCACCTGATAAGGATGCTCTGTGTGAGGCTTCCTTTGGAACTCTACTGGGTATGTCCCACTGGGAGGAGACCTCGAAGCTGACCAAGGATACACTGGAGGGATGATATCTCCCAGCTGGCCTGGGAATCCCTGAGGAGGAGCTGGAACCTGCTGTGGAGAAATGGAAAGTCTGGTCCTCCCTACTCTCCATGCTGCTGTCATGACCCTCACCAGGAAACGTGGTATAAAAGAAAAAGAAGAAGGAAGATGACGACAACAACAGAGGCTGCGCCTGTGAAGATGGAGGCACCATCTATTGTGGGGAGGAAAGCACTGAGCACTGCCAAGTGGACTGGCATGGAGCTGTGGGACAGGCCCCAACACTCTGAGTTGGAGGAAGTAGTCCAGTATGATAGGAATGGATATAGTGTCCAGGGACTCCGGGAGTATTGGTGGCAGTAAGCCCAGGAGGTGAATCATTTCCATTTTGCTTGGTAATAGTCCCTGGTGGAGGCTTGCCTGCTTTGTGTGAGGATATTATACACCGAGGAGAAGCATGCCATGTCTGTGTGCGAGCCCCATCCAAATACAAAGCTGTGAGGCAGAGCGGGCCTGGGTTTGGGGTGTTGGAGCGGCCCCGAGGAGGCTTGGGTGCATGCAGAGGCAGAGCAGAGGGTGAGTGGAGAGACGGAGGAGATCTGTGAACCAAAGACAATATGGACACTGACGGAGGGCGACGAGGAGATTCACTGTAGTAGTGGGGACAACATAAGTACCTTAGATAGAGAGATAGAATATGCCTATCGCATAATCCTAAACCACCTTTCACACATTCCTGGATACCAAAAGGCCCAGTGCTGCTTATTGCCACAGACTTTTGTACTGACATACTGAAAATTTAGGGACTCAGTAAAATTGAACTGAACAACAAAATAAAAGAATTTTACAGATTCTATTCATTCTCATATTTAATTATGAAACTTCAGTTTTTAAAAATGTACCTAAAATGGTATGGAATTCTGAGTGAGTCACAGAAGTACCACAAAATAGAGGAATCTTTTGACAGACTTTAAGTTCAAGCCACAGGGTCTCTCTTCAGAAACAACACAAGAGAAAAATGTGTTACATACAAAGTTTCCTAACAGGAATCTATCAGATTCTGGAAACAGTTTCCCCAAGAGAAACAATAAAAGCATCATTGTTTATAATATTTTATATTAGATTGTACAGTGAACTAAAATATGTATTAAAAGAAAACAATTCTGCAATAGCAGGAGTACTAGCTTGTCCATCGCTGGTTTAGATGACCTATAAATTCTACCAGAACACAGGAGTATAACTAACTCTGATCTATGGAACTATTGTATCCTAAGAAAATATTATTTTTCTACTAAACGACTAGGATAAACCTAGTTTCCTCAGACTGAGGAAACAGTAAACAAAAATCCAGTAGGGTTCCAAAATCAGATTAATCTTGAAATTGGTTAACTTGAGTAGATCGGGGAGACAGTTCTATTGCATACACAATAGGGACAATTCTGCACTGGGAGAGACCCTAATTTTAAACTAACACATTATTCCTTCTAAAAATCAGCAAAATTCGAATAGTTGGAGAAAAATTCAGATGATAATCTCAAAAACAGCAAAAGAAAAAGTCTAATCATATTAGACTATGTCTGTACAGGAAAACACAGCATGACACCGTGCAGGGTTAGTAACAAACACACATTTACTACATGAATAACTTTCGCCTACCCACCCTTCACTGAAATGTGCATAAAACTATCAGCATAATTTAAGAGACTCCATTTTAAAGTCCATACAAATCCATAATTAATCTCAGTCTCATCTCCAAAACCACCCCAAGAGGAAATAAATATTGTTTGAACTTTCTGACTTTATTCCAGCCAAAACCATGAACCCCCATCACATTCCTATTTCCCTACGCCTGAAGTAGTATTTGTTTTCTCAAGCATCTGGCAGAGATTACCTCTCAAACAGCCAGGGAACAAAGCGACTAAAATGACAATCATCTCTTTACATTCTATTTGGTGTGTTCATAGCTCTTGCACCAGTAATAAATGACAATCCAGAAAGATACCCATCTTAGTTCACCATGTCTCTCCCTGTATTCAGATCCCTTGAAATTTTCAAAATTCATTCTACTCCAACTATATTACGCCAGCAATGCACTGAAACAGCATTACTCAATTTAGGGACTTTTGCTGCAGCAAGTGAGAGCACGCTAGAAAAGGTAGGATGCCAATGATGTCCTATTAAAATGGAAGCAGTGTGCTTTAGCAGCTAAAAACCAGCAAGCTTTAAGGTCTTCTGGTGATTTGCAGAAAGCAATTCCATAACTCAGTGAAGAAATCAGTCAACTGACATTCAGATACAGTTTTTAAAATAAGCCAGATATATCAACTGACATTCAGGCACTCACAGGGTAGGTGTAATATTTAAATAAGAAAAACTCTAACACATCTACACTAAATAATTTAAATCACATTTAGAAATTAGTCAAATGTATGTGCCTAGCCTATTTTTCTTAATTGGCCCATTTCTGGAATGTATTTAGCCTATTTTAATTTGCTGGTTATATTTTGCTTTGCTGGTAAATCTGTGATAATCAGAGGTGCCTTTTATCAGCTCTAAAGTAAAATTATTTGATTAATCCCAAGGAGGGTAGTTTATATTAGCCTCAGAATCCCCATTTTGGCTGTAATTACAGTTTATACACACTAATACATGAACAGCAACAATCTTTTGTACAATTAAAGTATAAACTTCATAAATCAATCAATCATTCATTCAAGTAGTGGTAAACATTAAATACAGGCAATACCGTAGCTCTGTGATATTCTTTAAATATATGAAAGGCAAAGTGTACAACTTTAAGCTAAATATGCTGACAGTAGCTGAGGAACAGGAAATATGTTGCTCTACCACATCAGTGGTTAGGTTCAGATAATACCACTGACCATCCAGGACAAGCAATCTTTAAATCATGCTTCCTGTATCTAGGAATAGAGATGTATAGACTACATGAGGCAGCAATACACTTCTGTAAACTTGTTTGCCTTCAGAAGATGCAATTACAGCTAACGAAAAGGCAAACTGAATGGCGTGGCCCCGTATGAAGGAGTAGATGGAAAATCTAAAACTCAGCAAGATGATTTCCATACCCTCAAAAAAATGTATATAATGATTAGGACTGTGGATGAGGAAAAGACTAGGCAATAATACTAGGCAATCCAATGCAATGAAAAAAAGAATGTATAGATCAAGAGACAGTAAAAAAGTATCTTCTATTACTTTTATTCAGAAATCCACAGAATGTTCAGCACATCAAAATGTGCCCTCAACTGAAAGTGAATTTTTTTACAAAAGAAAACCAAAACAATAAAATCATGAGTGAAGTTAGCGCTTGTGAAAGTAAGCAACAGATGGCACACACTTCAAACCAGCTTGGTATAAGCATGAACTCAACAAAATTGCCTACCCCGCTCTGCCACTACTCTTTAGTCCTTGTCTGCAATTCTCTAGTTACCCACTCACAGGCATTTCTTTCAACAAAGACCGACAATCTGCCTAATTAAGCAAGCAGTGGTTTTTGTGACATGCACAAATGGGGACTGGGGCAAGACCATCAAACTCATTTTCTCATGACCCATCACCTAACCCGTTGTGCAATTCAGCCCTCGACACAAAAAGTTCTCATTTCAGGGCAGATTTAATACAAGCATAAAACTTCAAAGCTGCTGTACCAATACAAGTTCTACACAGCTATAGAACCGTAATGAGAAGTTTCAGAGCAGATATCAGGGAGGTAACTAAGACATTTATACTTGTATGCCCACTGGAAACAACTGCCAGAATAAATTTAATTTTCAGGTTTGTCTAATAGGAATCCATAAAAAAATAACATGTTCCGTTCTAGTCAACGTAAGAGGTACCAAATTGAGAGCAACCTTGATGTCTTCACTAATCTCTATCCAGACAACAGCTCATTTTAGACTAGACTACAAATATTGGTTCTTTGTACTCTTTAGTATGTTGGTAACAGTGCATGTTACTTATTTTAGTACTGAATAACAGTACTGAAGGAATAAGAAAAACAGAAAACTGAAAGTCATGTAAGCACAAAGATGACTCTTCTCAGGCAGAACATATTATGAATAGGTTAGGAAGCTGAATATCTGAGAGGAAAGATTATTCAGCCTAACTGGTGGTACCATTATATATGTGATTTAGCGAAGGGAATAAAATAAAGATATTCTGGAATGTAGATTTTCAAAACAATTTAGTTCTCATTGCTCTCTGCATATGAAGCAGATGTATATTTTGCTCTGCTGCAAATGAAATAGATGAAGTCCAACACAGAGCAGCACTAACAGTCCCAGAAAAGTCAGCAATGAATTTCTCAGTCCCATTCTTCCCACAAGTCTCACCCATATTACTATGGCAGGATGCAGACGCACTGCTTAGCCCACAGCGAAGTTAGCACCAGTTTCCCCTTCCTTGCACAGGTGCTCATAATAAGGTCAATTTGGTGACAGTAAAGATGAATGCCTTTGTGAATGCCAGGTTCAGACATAGCAATAATATCTTGGGTCCAGGCCAGGTTGCTCAGTCCAGTGCTGGTTCAGACCTGGAGATTATAAGGATTCCCAGGCAAAGCAGAGATTTGGCCCAAATAATATTCTTCTAAGAATTGTACTTCCCAGTAGAAGAAGAGAGACCTACAGCCCTGGTCCTGTATTGTGATCTGCAAGGGCAGTTCACTGATTCTACACTGAGCATGATGCAGAATCATGGTCTAAGTGAGAGAAATAAAGGTAATCATTGCACTCAATAAGAGGCAGTGAACTGATGCTGGTTAAGGCACTGTGCCACCAGTCAAGGGCAGGGATGCAGGATCCTTTTTCCTTTGGGGGGGAGATGGGAAAGAGACTTCAGCAAAGCTGCCTTCATAACTAAAAGGATCAGTATACCCAACAAGGTAAAGTACACACCAGTAAATACAAAAGTGAGGTATACCAAAACTTTTGCTTACCGGAAAGCATTTATTAAAACAGATGACCAACAGTGGCCAACAACTGATTTATGCGCTAACAGGAAAACTACTTTTGGCCCATTTTTCAAAACTAACTACAGGATTTGAAATAGACGACTTCTATTTGCAGAAAAATTGCCCTCAAGTTTGCAAATCCCAGAACATTATCTTCCATTTGTGATGCAGCTGATCAGAAATGTCTCAGATTATGGATTAAATGATCTAGCCTGAAATGTTGGTTTAATTGTTTTGTATTAAATGGAAATCCTACATTAATACTGTACAATTTTATGGTGCAAATTTGTATTTCCAGACTTGTGATAAGGTTCCAATAGAAACAATAACCCAAAACACATTGGGCATAATATGTTAAGTATACAATTTAAATATTCTTACTAGTATTTTAAAATACTCCATACACACTGACTGAATTAATGTTGCTATTTGAATTTTCACTTTCCCCAACTTTGCATGTTCAAATTTGAAAACTTAAAACTGCACTCTAAGTTTTTGCATTTAACTCTTCTGAAATTTTAATTGAAGATAGAAGAAAAAAATAGCAGACACATTATGGAGTTTAGCTGTACGACTGTGTTTTCCATTACTTCAGTAAGGTTTAAAGCTCTTTTACTTGATATATACACAAAATACAATTACCCAACTGAAACCTAATAAAAAATTTACACTGTGTACATGGGAAACGAGTTTTTTCATCCAGCTTTCCCCACCCCACAAATTTTAATGCAGCTATTCCTCAGGAGGTAACCACATACACAAAACTCAAATCATGCCAGAACACTCTGGAACAATGTTCTGGGATTTTTGGGGTGAGCTAGTACAGCATACTGGTACTTTTGCTGGTCCTGGGCAAGGCAGCTCCTTTGCCTCACTAGCTGCAGAGCATTTTATGAGCCATCAGATGATGCTGCCAGAGCTAGGATGGGGCGCTCAGTGGTAAGAGAGCGGAGGGCACACCAGGGATTCTGCAGCCAGGACCAGACAGGGGAGCAAGGGCTGGAGCCACTATGAGCCTGGGGCAGATATATAGCTGGGCAGCAGGGATGCCTGGACAGCAGAGTTCCTGGGAGTAGAAGCTAGGCACAGGTAGGAAGGAGGTGGGGATGGGACAGGCTCTATGGGGAATCATCCCCAGTTCTCTGGGTCCTGACCCAGCTATCCTACTGCCCCAATCTTACTCGCAACTCCCCCAATGCCACTTTGAGGCCTTTCACTGCCCTGAGTTCAGTCACTTTATTTTTTTTAAGGACTCAAGCACTAGCATATGCACAACTTTTTAAAAATCAGTTTGGACTCTCCATGCATACATAAATTCTCCTCAGCTTTTGACTGAATAGGGGATGAAAGAAGATGGAAGCCTGGAGAGTGGAGAGATTAAGTTTAAAGCTTAAGTTATTTGCCTATAGGCCCCAATCAGTAATAGGGTCCATATTGTGTTAAGTGCTCCCAGAGTAAAAGAGCTATTCTTGCCCACTCTGACTTTCAGAAGCTCCTACATGTCCTAGAAGGCATTTAACAAGTTGGCCCCTGAACCTCTAAGCTCTCCCACATGGGAAGTCTCCTTTACCTAAGCAGACCCTCCTGGAATTCAATGGAGTTCTGTGTGGGCACGGTGGTCTGCCTTATGGAGCAACCTGCAGGACCGGGGCCTTAACATGTGCATAGGGGGCTGACTGTATGGACCAGCTTGAGGACTGGGGCCTTAACCTGAGTCTCAGTACACCCAGTAGTAGTATCAACTCTTCTATGTCACTTCAGTTATCACTAGTTCAGAAGTGGCCAATCTGTGGCTCTTCAGAAGTTAATGCAGGTCTGTCGCATCTTAGACAGGGGTTCCGTTCTGCGGTTATCGCGTAATGCGAAAACAGCGTATAGTCAAAATCCCAAGCCCTTTAAATCCCGCCTGCAGCTCCAACGGAGGGCCGGGGAGGGGGAGGAGGGCATTTAAAGGGCCAGTGGAAACCTTTAAATGCCCCCCTCCCCCCGGGTCCCACCGCCGGAGCTGCGGGCGGGATTTAAAGGGCTCCCCACCACCACCCGTCCGCCGGAGTTGCAGGTGGGATTTAAAGGGCTCCACCACACTTCCCGCTGTGGTGGGGAGCCCAGAGGAGCCCTTTAAATCCTGCCCGCAGCTTTGGCAGCTGGGCTGGGGCTGGCCTTTAAAGGGCCTGAAGCTCCATGGTGGCTGGAGCATCGGGCCCTTTAGTTCGCCCCATGGGCTACCAGCCACCTCTGCAGCTGGGAGCCCCATGGGTGATTTAAAGGCCCTGGGACTCCCAGTCACAGCTGGTGCCCCAGGACCTTTAAATCTTGAGGCCATGCCCCCTCCCAGACTCCAGGCCTTTCAGCGTAAAGCTGAAATCGCGCATGTTAAATGTGCGTAAGTTGCGAGAGACCTGTATGTGGCTCCTTGTATAGGCACCAACTCCAGGGCTGGAGCTACAGGCACCAACTTTCCAATGTGCTGGCAGGTGCTCACTGCTCAACCCCTGGCTCTGCCCCGACTCCACCCCTTCCTACCCCCATCCCCTGAGCCTGCCATGCCCTTGCTCCTCCTGCCCCCAAGCCTCCTGCACGCCACGAAACAGCTGATTGGGAGGTGCGGGGAGGGAGAGAGAGATGCTGATCGGTGGGGCTGCTAGTGGGTGGGAGGCTCTGGGACCAGGGAGGGGGAGACACGGTGGTGTGCTGATAGGGGGCTGCTGACATATTACTGTGGCTCTTTGGCAATGTACATTGGTAAATTCCAGCTCCTTCTCAGGCTCAGGTTGGCCACCCCTGCACTAGTTATTTCAGTTGCAATCACATGTGCCCTCTTGATACTTCTGGTTCCTGTAAGAGCCATAACCTTGGATGTTTGGGGATCCGTAGTTCTGGAGGGCTAAGATGACTGGGGACATGCGGGGTTCATGAAGGGAGACCCTTTTTCTAAAGAAACAGTCTCCTGGGAACTCAGTAGTGCCACTCCCTTTGTGCTTTCAAACCCATAAACTAAGAAGTTTTCTAACTAAAAATAAAAATCTGGCCAGAAGGACTTTCATGAAGAATTTGCAATACGCAATCATATAACACACACAAAGATTATTATTAGACTAGTTGGTTTACCATTCTGGTGGCACCATGCTTCCATCCACTTCCCAGAATGTATTTTTGCCGTTCATTTCAGTAGTATATTCAACCCATCTATGTCGACCTTAAATTTGACAAACAACACTGAATTAGCTAAAAATAATTATTCTCAAAATAAAAAATGAAAAATAATTATAGTTAAAAGTTCAATAGCATGTTGTACAGACATAACCCCAATTTACCAGTGGCAATATTTTATTTTTGCTCAATGACACCATCACTCTTTACAGAGCATGGTGTATGTACAGATGAAGTCTAGATTAGTGCCAAGTGTCATGATACATATGGACACTGCAATCTGACCTTCACATGATAACGTAAGTTCATTTCTGATAGCAAAACCTACACCATACTCTCTCCTTACTCCTTCAGGTTTGCCATGCCAGGAAATAGCATAGTTCTTCTCCCTTATAAAGCCTGCGTGTAAGAGCCAAGTTTCCAGAAGAGCTGCAATATCAACATGCAAACTCATTACTCAACACGGCCGTTTTCCTCAAATCAGAATTCAAATCAAAGTCAAATCCAGGGCTCAAAGTCCAAATATTCCAGCAAGCAATTCTGTTTATAAAACACCTGAGCCAGGGCTCATTCGCCTCACCTTTTCTAGAGCCACTCTCACATGAGACAAGCAGGCCATCCTTAAACAGAGCTGCTTGGAAATCTTGGTAGCTGCTCCAGGGCCTTTATGTTTCTCTCAGATCCCTGAGACCATCTTGCCAAGATCTTAAGCGCATACACTTAAGCAAAGTTATGGAGGAGTGGAGGCTGCCATAGACATGTCCCCTTTAGACCAGAGCCAGAAACCAAAAGTCACAGTGAGTCTGGACATTCAGTGACACAGAGGTTGTAGCTTCTGCCAGACAACAACCTACATAGAGCTGCTAACTACCTATTGTTTCAGCGTGAGCATCATTTCTGTTTATTATTTGCTTATTTTTGCTAATAAACATTATTTACCATTATGAACACACGTTCTGGGATTAATATAGATGTATATTTTTACACAACCATATTAACCTTTTATTTTTCTGGAGTTTCTGCACATAAGAGTTATTTCCACTGACACTGTACTTATTTCCAATTTATTTTTAAATGGGTGAATCTGGAGCTCTTACAAGTGAATGACTAATAGCTAGGGCCCTACCAAATTCATGGCCATGAAAATGCGTCACGGACCGTGAAATCTGGTCTTGCGTGTGCTTTTACCCTATACTACATAGATTTCACGGGGGAGACCAGCATTTCTCAAATTGGGGGTCCTGACCCAAAAAGGAGTTGCAGAGGAGTCACAAGTTATTTTAGGGGCATCAGTATTGCCACCCTTACTTCTGTGCTGCCTTCAGCTCTGGATGTCTGAAGAGCAGCAGCTGTTAGCCGGGCACCCAGCTTTGAAGGCAGCGCCCTGCCAGCAGCACAGAAGTAAAGGTGGCAATACCATACCATGCCACCCTTACTTCTGTGCTGCTGCCTTCAGAGCTGGGCAGTCAGAGAGTGGTGACTGCTGACTGAGGGCCCAGCTCTGCAGGTAGCAGCATGAAGTAAGGGTGGCAATACCATACCATGCCATCCTTACTTCTGCACTGCTGCTGGCGGCAGCACTGTCTTCACCGGTAGGCTCCCGGCCACTGCTCTCCTATTAAAAAAGGATAAAAACATAAGCCAGAATACATAAATCAAAATACACATCTATTTTGTACACAAACAAAATATCTACAATTGAGTCCGATTACCCTATACAGTGACAATCTGGATAGAACACATATAGTATACTACCAATAAAACAATGACAAAACACGGGGAAGACTTGTTTACCCACCACTATCAAAAGCACAGCAACAATTTTTTTTTTCAAATTGGTACTAAAACTGTGAGAGATTCTAGCTATTGTGTGTTTCTAACATGACTTCAAAAAATTAAAATTTTATTTCAGAATTTTCAGTAACATCTACAAACCTACAGGGCAAGGTGGTCATTAACAACTGATGAATATTTTTCAGGAAAAAGAAAAAAAACTTTAATGGTATCAGGAGCCAATGCAAAGTAAACTAGATTACTCAGACCGTTCTATCATTAAGAAGAGATGTATTTACTTCATCATATTCTTCCTTCTAGAAGAGATACTCCAGTTAGTGACCTCAAAACAGAGAGAGATTTGCTGGTTAGCAACTCTAAAATGTAGGACTGGGAAGGAAAGGAGCCAAATTGTTCTTTTCCCAGGTCTCCTGCACAGAGCCCAAGGAGGAGAATCCTTCCTTCTGTGCTGCACCCCTCTCAAGGCCTTGCTCTCTTTCCAATCACTCACACAAGGCACAGTAGATTCTGGTTAATAGCAACTCAGATCTTAACTTTCTATTAACATTTTGTGGGAACCAATCCAGTTGCATTAACTTTAATGTCAATGTGATTCAGATGTTGGCAATGACATGTTGCTTATTAAGAACATGCTTTTGAAGAAAGGGCCCAGCTGCAGGCAGATTTGCAGGGCTACTGCCAGAGAAGGAAGCACTAGGACCAGAGGTAGGGCTAGCCCACTGTGGGCCCTAAAGCAGGAATATTTTTCGCCCCACCAACATGTACTAAAAAAGTGAATGCAGGTCCCCAGAGTTCGTTAGGATGAGCCACAGGCAGGTTTTGCAACTGCCAGGGAAGGAAGTGCTAGAACATGCCTTCCCTGGCTACAGTCCCACAATCCTGCCTGTGCTTGGTGCTCAGCCTTTCCAATGCTTCCTTCTGGGCCTACAGCCCCACAAGCCTATCTGTGTAAAGGGACCGCACAGGAGGTAGTGCACCGCGTGCTGGGAGGGTAGGCTGTGGGGAGGACAGTAATGGGGAGAGGGGCTGCAGACCAGATGATGGAGCTGCATGGTAACTCTCCCTGTGCTCACTGGGCTGCACCCAAGGAAGGAAGAGCTGTGATGTGCTGAGCCCCAAACTCGGGAGAGTACAAGGTGCAGTATTGTGCAGCTCTGTGGGACCCTGGTGCCTCCACTCCCTGTAGAAAGGCCTGCCATCTGAGCTGCAGCACTACTCCCTGCTACTGCCTTCATGCAGGCAAGTTTGCAGGGCTGCAGCCAGTTAAGGAATGCACACCCCTGGCTGCAAGCCCCTGCTAGCTAATGGCAACTCTTTGCTGGCAAACAAGAGGTTGCTAATTGTCTACACTAGAGAGTTTTTAACTTACATTAATTGATTGTCAATCACCCAGGGTAAACCACCTGCATATGCACTTAGAACAAGTGTTTGTAAATGTCAGGACACTTTACAAACACATTAGCTAACAAGCGAACTGGCACCAATTCAAGAACTCTACTGTAGATGAACCTACACACTCCCATACATCTATGATACACAAAAAGGGAACCCAACCATCATGAGACTAAGCTAGCTACTGCTTTTTTTTTTTGGGTGGGGGGCTCTCAACATAGCAATGGGCTGGAACTGGGGGGAAGATGACAGGGCATTTGCCCCCCCTTCTTGTGGGTTTTCTGAGGCTACAGAGCTATCTGAAACAAGGGTGATCAGATGTCCCGATTTTATAGGGAAAGTCGTGGTATTTGGGGCTTCTTCTTACATAGGCACCTATTACCCCCAACCTCTGTCCTGATTTTTCACACTTGTTATCTGATCAGCCTATCCGAAACCCTTAGGGAGCTCATCAAAAGCCACTCCTCTCCCAGAAAGCCTATTTTGGCTTCTTTGGGGAAGAGGATTCTACCGAGGCTGTGCATGGGAAGACAATTGGACTGTTTGCACTTAAGGAGGTTTCATAAACCTCCTGGGTGTTTAGGAGACCGATCCTTACAAGAGGTGGATTTTTACCCTTCCTCCCACAAATCTCCTAAGACTCACCAGGGTACTGATGTACCTTATCTAAGCAGAGCCCTAACTCCTATGCCTCTCCAAGAGGTTCCCAAAAGATAAAATCCCTTCTAAGAAGGGAAGTCTAGGAGGTACACAGGCACCTGGGTCTCCTTCTGCAGATCTCAGAGAAATGAAGAGGAATTTCCATAATCCCAAATTATGACTATTTTTAAATAAAAATATTCCCAAATTAAAAAAAAAAAAAAGGTTAATGAGAAGTCAAAGTTGAGTGTGTCTATATCAGTATCTTAAGAATAAAAATTCTTAAAGGAATGGAAAAACACCATTAAAAAGACAGTGTTCACAGTTAAAATTAAATAAGAAACCCAATCATTTTAAAACAATGGAGACTCACAGTTAAAGTATCCCAATTAGCTTAAATCTGCCAATGATGATGCCAACTTCAACTTCTTTACAAAGTTTTTGAATTAGGGGAGTGGTCTCCAAAATACATGCAAATCATGCATAAGGAAGCCAGGCAATCAATTTCATTTCCATTTCACGAGCAGAATTTAGATAAACCATATGAAGTTACTAGGATATTCAATTTAGTATACTTACCAAAAAAATTCTTTTTGTCTTCATAGTATTTGTTTCCATATTTGTCAACACCTACTAGAGCACCGATCTTCAAATCGTTGACCCTGTGAATTCCCAAGACAGTCATTTCAGTTGGAAGGAATTACAAACAACATTATCTTTTATTAGAATACAGTAAAAATAGTTTACAATTAGGTGAATTTAGAACACCCATTTACACAGTGAAGTACTTTTAAACTGGAATGATCCCAAAGCACATCAGCAACTCAGACTGATGGTTTGCAGGATCTGGCCTGTAGTCTATTTCATGAGTAGTCTTTAATCATAGGAATAATCCCACTGACTTCCACAGGAAGAGCTGTAAGTAAGGTTTTGCAGGACTATATCATCTATTAGAATGCAGGAATTACTTTACCATCCATTACAGTGTAGCCAACTCTGACACAATTCCACTGTTACACAGCAATACTACACAACATTTTAGGAGAACATGAAAAATACTGTATCTACCTGAAGCTGTAAGGGTTGCAGCAGAGTTTGAATATAGCAAAGACATCAGGGTTCATTTTCCATGTCTCATGAAAACTACTATGGGCTCTTTAATAGCCACAGCTGGCCAAGACAATGGGCTGGTCTACACTACGGGGGAAAATAGATCTTAGATACGCAACTTCAGCTACGTGAATAACGTAGCTGAAGTCAAAGTATCTAAGATCGAATTACTCACCGTCCTCACAGCGCGGGATCGATGTCCGTGGCTCCCCCTGTCGATTCCGGAACTCTGTTCAGGTTGGAGGAGTTCCGGAATCGATATAAGCGCATTTGGGAATCGATATATCGCGTCAAGATGAGACGCGATACATTGATCCCCGAGCAATCGATTGCTACCCGCCAATATGGCGGGTAGTGAAGACATAGCCATTGGTTTCAAATCTCATCACGAAAGTACATTTTACCAGCATAGTAATACTTAAGTGAATGCAGGGCTTGCATACTGTTCAGATCAAAATCACAAACATGAGTTAAATAGTTTGGGACATGCCTTCACTGATTATTTCCCCTTTACTACAATCATTTACACTGACACTTTCTATAAGACCTGGTTCTCAGTGGCTTAAAACTCTGCCAAGCTACTCGTATGGGCTGATGTTTTCCAAGCAGGGAATCTGCCTTACAGAATTTTTTGCAAAAAATTCATCAAAAACAGCTCAGGCATTTTTCAGAAGAATTACAGAAAAATAGGACTTTCCCAATTTCAAAAAATCTCAAATGTTTAATTGAGAAGTTCTATGCTTTGGAGCAAGGACTTAAAATTTGGCAGGGATATGCGTTCTGCCATACTAGTGAATATTCACCCAATTTTGGTTAAGTTGTAAGCCTCTGAAAAATCGTAAATTCACACATATGCAGTAGAGATTTGCTAGACTTTGGTAGCTAAATTCTACAAAGATTCCATTTGCTTGGCATATGCTCCAGCCAAAGGCTGAGCAGAACTTTCTATGTAAATGCTTCCTGCAGTCAGGAGCTACTATGGTGACAGGTACAGAAACTGAGAACAGGGAGATTCTCTCCAGTGCTCTCACTGCTCCCAGTGCTGGTACCTAGGCAGCAAGGAGGATGCCACAGTCTGACTGGAATACAGGGGAAACTAGAACCAAAGTCCATGAAGTGGTGGCAAGGGTGAAGAAGGTACCAAGACAACACAGGTTGGAGAGACCAGAAGCAGAAGTGTCTGTGTGCGGGGTGGCCAAGTATGTCTGTAACCACTATGGGGACTACTCCCCTCAGAATGTGGACTAGAACCCAAGATTAAAAATTCTTCTGCTGTCAGCAAATAGCTGTGAAATCCATTGGAAAAATGTCTGCTTCAACTTGCCCTACTAGCTTCCCCACACATACTGTTATCAGTTAGTCTGGTACCTCAAGTAGCAGAAGTCTGTGCTGTAGGTCTATGATGTAATCTTTAATTACATGTGTTATAAATAGATAGCTAAGGGTTAATGTTTCTTTCACCTGTAAAGGGTTAACAAGAGGACCAATCAGGAAACCGGATTTTTCAAAGCTTAAGGGAGGGAATTTGTGGGTGTTTCTTGGTCTTGGGTCTTTGTCTGTTCTGTGCTCTCTCAGCTATGAGAGG
>NC_133769.1:87872477-87917036 GCF_003597395.2 Chelonoidis abingdonii
GAGGGAGTCAGGCCCTGGAAATTCCTGGCTGGTGGCAGCGATATCAGATCTAAGCTGGTAATTAAGCTTAGAGGGTTCATGCTAGCTTCTCAGTTTATGAACGCTAAGGTTCAAATCTGAGTAGGAAGCTATGACAACATGATAAAATGCAGTGAAATGCAAAATGGTGGGAAAAAAGTTAAAGGTATTGATATAAGCTTCAATGGAAAGTAGTTGGCTTCCAAGTGAAGATAAAGTGATTTATATTCTATATTAAAATTATATGACCTGGTCTTAGGAAAGTGCATCTACTTTTAATTGTTTATTTGGTTATGTGTTAAAACAGAGATAATGTTGTATCATGTTAAGAATGACTAGCATCGAACTATAACTTGATGTGTTCCATCATGGAAACAGTGAGTCTAGTGAACCAAGCACAGAACTGGAAGCCAAAAGCTCCTAAACTCTAGTCCCATCTCTGTGTCACTGTCTCATTGTGCTGCCTTGAAAACAATCTTAGCCTCTATGGACCCATTCACAGTAAGAAAATGCACTGGTGCTGACAATGGTTGTCACAATTAGGTACTCCCAATTGCTGTTAAATGGTTTAGTTATTAGGTTTTGTCCCATCTTCATAGTCACAGTATTGTTCCAGAACATGTGAAAACATGGTGACTATCACCTTTTCCATAACTTTGTTGAAAAACTTCACACCTTTAACCCAAGAAAATCTTCAGAACTGGTTCACTGAAATTTTTTTTCCATATGCAGTACATAAGAATTAATTGATTTACATGGAATTACATCTGGGATTAGTCTGGGCTACAATTACCAACTTCTGTTGTAATTGCCACAAGCCTATTCAGCCGTCTCTTCAACTGAAGCAGCAACTCTGTGAGGGCAGAATTGGGTCCTTAAATACTTTAAACCCAGGTTAAAGGGACAATTTCATTTTTCTGTCTAAAAGTTTCTTGCCCTTTTCAAGATGACAATAGTTGCTATCTGACATACCTGGAAGTCTGTATTGTCCAGCAAGTGAGAAAATGTATAGCAGTCAATGGAAAAGGGATCCCAAAGGTTTAATACAATTCATTACTAGGACCACCAGGAGTTGCCATTAGGGAGATCCACTATTAGAGTTTCAATTTAATCCTGTGACATTTCAAGGCACCCAGTTTTCATTTTAAGATTTTTAGAGTATCTATTTATATATATGCAATGTTTTGATTTATATGAAACTTTGTTCTCAAAAAGTTGGAGAATGCAGTCATTTTGCTCTGTGTTGTAGTTGCTGACACTGAAGGAGTATGGAAGGATTGATTTAATCTGGTTAACTTTTTAACCTACTATATTAGCAAATTCAAAGAAACAGTGTTGTGCATAGTACAGTGCTATTTGAGAGTTTATTCACAAACAAAGCTTTCTGTTATAGCTGTTTTAGGTGGTGCTTGTAAAACACAGGAAATAAAATTTCAGACTGAAGTGTGCTTTTAAACGGACAGTATCACTTTAAGGAACTTCCTGCATTTTATTTAGCAGAACAATAAGCTTCAGGAGCCCGGTGAGATTTTTTTTTTTAAATCAGCAATAGATTATAGAAATATACAACTAACTGCTGAGTGGAAAGGAGTCATTTTGGATTTAAAATGGTAAACTATCATTTTATTACATGTTTATCATCAAAAACTGCAAATTGCAATGAGACAATATCTAAAATGGCATTCAGAGTTCAACAGATAATCAGGCATATCCAGAGGGAACAAATTCCATGTTTAATAGAAGTATACCATGATGTGTTTTCCTACATGCGGTGACATACCATTGCCTTTAAACTGAACATTTTTAGTTTCCCCTTATCTTTGAATGCTGCTAAATAGAATCACAAAAAAAGCTTTCATGTTTATAGGCAGTAAAACACCACACACTAATAAGGTATCATCAAGAATCAGACATGCAGGACATATCCTGAAGCAGCTTAATTCTTATAATTAGTATTGAACTGCCTCAAAAAAATCTTTCAAATATTTCACCTGACTCAGTTCAGCCTTTTGTTCATAGAAGAGAAAAATTTCATGATACAATTTTTCTTTTTAATCTTCTAGATTTACACCTTTGATTTACCAATCCAATACACAGACCAGAAGGATAAAAGTATGCTGCAAGAAGGTCAGAAATAGGACCCTACATGGCAAATGGATTTTTCTATAGTACACAGTCCATGTTGAAACAATGTCCAACAGTTGGGGGTTGTTTGCTAAACTCAGTGTTAGTTTTATGCAATTAAATGTTTCCTATGTCTGTTCAAAGTATGCCACTTTCTATATTCTCCAGAAAGCTTTACAAGACAACTGAACCAAATTTACCAGACTAAAATATCTATTTAAATGCCTGCCTCTATCAATTAGTACTTTAAATTTAAGGTTATGCTTCCACTTAAGAGCATAGGATTCAGATGAAAAAAAATTAGCTTCTTTTAATACACATACAAAATAGGAAAATTTGTCTGTGGTTATCTGAAAGATTCCTTTCTTGAAGTAATAATATCCATAAATCTGTTACAATCTGTTCTTCAGCCTGTTTGCAGTTTGGTGGCAGAAGCAGAGCTATCAGTTATTAGCACAGGGGAATGCCCTGCCCCTGAAATTTCCTCCAGGTGAGATAATTTTCACGATCAGAATAATTCAAATCTACTTTTCCCAATTAAAAAATTGTGTTAAATATACTTTGAGGGGGAAAAAAATTCTTCTGCTTCAGGGGATGGTAAATTCCACCTGTCAACAAATCCAAGTCTTTGGATGTCAATTTCCATTGTTGTTCTCATGATCCATTTGCCTCCAAGTTGGCTTGATCCATGGATCTTATTACTCAAAGAAAGGAAATTTTAAGGTAAGCATGGATAAAGTTTCCAATTCTTTATGCTAAGGTCCATAGATCAATTTCAATAGTATTTTTATAGCAATGTGTCTCCGAGAGTAGGAAGGAACCTTGAAATGTGGATATTAAATATATAATTTTGATCTTCTCCTAGTTACTAAAGTGTAATTACTATCAGAATTAAAAATACAATACTGGGTCTCATCAGAAGAAGATCCCCAACTTCAAATTAAAAACAAAGTGTCTGACTGGAAATAGTAGCCATTAGAAGGTCTACTCTAATGAATAGGAAGTGTACCACCACCTAATGCAGAGGTTCCTTCTGGGTAGTGCTGCGAGAAGAATGAGGTTCTAAAGTCATGCTCTATGACTTTGTGGGGGTTTAGTATGGCTGATGACTTAAGGAAGTATTCAATGCTGGGATTTGTACAAAAACTTCTTTTTCTTTAACATGCTGAGAATGTTATACTACAGAGTTTTGACCTGTTTGGGTATTCTTATACATCCACAATAAAGCCCTCCCAGGGGAATCAAAACTATTATTTTACTAGTTATATGTGGTAATTAACTATGGACTTTGCACCGGGCAGTAGAATAAGATATTTGTTGACTTCTCTTTTAGGTTATGTAAGAACAATAATCATTTCCTTCAAGTATATATTTAAACCTGTGTGGTCTTGGATGGAGGACTAATCTTGCAATAACATACCATTTCTGTGACTCAGAGGCATCCAAAGATCCAATGGGAGGTTAATCAGGCCTGAGACCAGAGCCAGAAAGGCATCAATATAATTTCTGCTTGCCTCTCATATTTTTTTCTTGTCCTGAGAGCTGCCATTCACCACCTCATATCCTATATGCTGACACAGAGAAGCCACTAGCCGTGTTATTTACTGGTTTCCAGAGACAATGAGGTAGATCACCAGCCCAAGTTGACTCATGATGGTAAGATATCTCTGGGTCCAGCAATCGCTCTGCTAATCTAACTTCTTCCATGTAAATCTTGAAATTCATCACCCCCTTGGTGGCATTGCACAGAGACAGGAAATTTTGCTCTGCCTGAGACAGGAGAATTCCTCGCTAAGGTAAAGTTGATCACAGTTACGAAAACCCTACCAGATAACGACTCTCACGCCCAGAACAGTCGTGCTTTGAAACTTCAATAAATCATTGTATTCTAGCTGATAATGTGCTCTCTCTTTCTGGTTCTGACCCCCTTAACTGAACTGGGAAAATCCTGTCTCTTCCCCCACAAAAAAAATAAATAAATCTTATTCTGTGCATTCACCAGTTGTGGAAGTGGAGACTATACAACTGCAACTAGACCTCTACCAATATATGATATGGTGTAAAGTGGAGGAGGTACCTCAAATTACTGGATAGGTATCTCAAATTCTGTATCACTGAAGCATATCTGTGTATGAGATCAGAATTCCTAAAAGGCTCCAGTAAGAATTGGATTTTTATTTCTGTAACACCACTTGTTTTCATTTTGGCTACCTTCTACTGATGTTATTCTAAGACAAGACCTTGTGTTCGATGGTATTCATTCTTAATCCAACCTTATAACTGACTTTCCAGGTGTTTAAACCTTTTTAAAAATCAACTCTCTGTCATGCTATGCTTTGTTTTGTTTCCATCAAGATTAAAAAGTACTTTATTTTAAGAGGGATGTTTTGGATCACTACTCCACAAACCATAGGCTCTCCTGAAGAGAGGAACTGCAAGTGCCTGAGCCCAGCTGGATCTGCAGGATAATATGATAGTTTAGGGTGCAGTAGCCCGGGATTCTGTTCAAGAGTGGGAGAAACGTGGGATTCTGCCCCCTGAGGTGAAGGGACAAAGCCCAAGACCTGAGGGAGGCACTCAGAGACCAGAGAGGGGTCAGGAGTGAAGCTAGCCCTGTAACGATGATACTAGGTATCACCTGCAAAGAAGTATCTTCTCCTGTTGTACTTCATGGACAGCGTCTTAGGCCATGCAATTTTTAGTTTGAGAGGGACCATATTATCCATCTACATTAGCATTACTTGTGAACACTTAGGGTGCTGGATGACAGTTCAGATCTGTTTTCTTTTTGTTGGCCTGATGCCACCTGAGAGTTTTTATGCCCAAAGGAGGGGGCTGAGATGATGCCTGCCCTGACTTGGCTGCCAGAGAAGGGCCTGTAATAGTGAGGAGGCCACTCTCCCAGGTGAAAATTTCCCCCATTTAGAAATGTCAAGTCCCTGACCACTGGGAAAAAGAGATATTTACCTTTGGAAGTGGTAACAGGTTCAAGTTTTGACTGGTATCCACTGAGGAACCAATAGACATAGGAGTAGAAAGAGAGAAATGGTAGTCCATGAGGCCCCTTACTATTTGCCATTTTTCCCAAATCTGGGCTGCTGTCCTCTCATCTTTCCATAGCTATCCCTCGAAGGGAGGAGGTGGAAGGGAAGCATCGCAATCTGCAACAAAAGCTGGGAACAATATGTGATGGGTTGTCATGCCTTGGGTGCAGTCTGGGAGCTGTGGTAACTGCGGTGCCCCTCTAACCACCCAGCTGGGCTGCCACTTCTCAAACTGCTTTGTTGGGGATAACGGCCTAGAGAGCCTGGCTGTATCACCCAACAGCAGATGGTGCCACACACCCAACTGAGGTACCTGAGTGCTTTACCTAAGCCACTCAAAAGACAGCCAATTTCCCCCCACCCTCCCACTGGAGTATAAACCCAAATTATACCATCTTGCATTGCACAGGGATCTGTACAATGGAAACTCGATAAAATTTGCCTTCCCCTTGATATGGGAAAGATATGCAAAAGCCTTTGCTCACAGAGCTGAGATTTTCCCCAGACACTTTACTTAAAGGCACAGTGGTTTAGATAAACCATAAAACAAGTTTATTAACTACAGAAATCTATATTTTAAGTGATTATAAGTGATAGTAAACAGATCAAAGCAGGTTACCTAGGAAATTAAATGAAAAATGCAAACTAAGTCTTATATAGATAGGGTGAGAAATTGCTAATTCAAATCCTCACTGATGATACAAGCAGTTCACCAAGTTTCCATACACAGGCTAGAAATCCCTTTAGCCCAGGACCAGCACTTAACCTAGTTCAGTCTTTGTTCCTCAGGTATTTCCACGAGTTCTCTTGTGTGGGGAGCAAGGCCACGAGATGTTGCCACTCCCTGCCTTATATAGCTTTTCAATATGGCAGGAACCCTTTGTTCCAAACTCAGTTCTCAGCCCATTTTGTGGAAAAATACAGGTACCAAAATGGAGTTCAACGTCATGTGGTCTGGTCACATTCCCTAGCGTGCCCTGCTGAGTCATAGCAGCCATTACTCATAGGTTGTCAGGAGCATAACTCAGGAAGGCTCACCAGGTGGGGGATAAGCTTCTCCTACGGCCTATTATTTCCCCAAAGACCCTTTACCCTGAATAGGCCCTTCACAACCAGCGCTCTAGACTGGAAGCCTTTTGCATAGTGAATGTTACCCAAGCGTAATTACATTTGAAATACAGATATCTAGTCAATATTTATAATTTCAGATACAAAAATCATACATGAACAGAAACAGGACAATCATTGTGACATTGCCCTTTATATGATTTTATGAAAGTATGCTGATGAGTATGAATATAATGTAACAGGAATATGCTTCATGCTAAAGGTCTCTTGTAAGGTATCATTACAAAGCTTATAATCTACCGAGTGTGGTCATCTTATTTGAATAAATGTACCACTCGTATCTGAAACTAGAAATATAAAATAAAACTCTGAGGACCTACTGTAATTATGCAAAGGGTAGGCCATTAATGGTGGTTTGGAATCTTGATGGCTCCCATTAACCAGGGCAATTGTCTGTAGATGACTCGGTTTTACTTGTAAGTTTTCCTATATACGTGTGTGCTGGCAAGTGGGTAATGAAGTCTTACAGTAACATATGATCATGTCACCTGAACTGGAATCCATCTTTAACCTGGTGCTTTTCCACTGAGAAGTAGGGGGTGGGAACCCAGAGAGGGACAAAGGATTCCGGCCTTATGCAAAAGTTATATAAGTGGGTGTAACAGAACAAAGTGGCGGCCATCATGAGAAATCCCCTAGCTACCACCTGAGCTGGAACAAGGGCTGTTGTAGGGGAAAGGATTGGGCCCAGACTAGGAAGGCATCCAGTCTGTGAAAGAAACTTACTGAAACATCTCTGAGGGTGAGATTTTATCTGAATTCAGTTTTATTACTGTATTAGGCTTAGATTTGCATGTTTTAATTTTTTTTACTTGGTAATTCACTTTGTTCTGTCTGTTACTATTTGGAATCAATTAAATCCTACTTTCTGTATTTAATAAAATCACTTTTTACTTATTAATTAACTCAAAGTATGTATTAACTGGGGGGGCGCAAACAGCTGTGCATCTCTCTCTCTCTCTCAGTGTTATAGAGGGTGAACAATTTATGAGTTTACCCTGTATAAAGCTTATACAGGGTAAAACAGATTTATTTGGGGTATGGACCCCATTGGGAGTTGGGCATCTGAGCGTTAAAGACAGGAACACTTCTGTAAGCTGCTTTCAGGTTAAGTCTGCAGCTGTTTGGGGCACATGGTTCAGATCCTGGGTCTGTGTTGGAGCAAACGGGCATGTCTGGCTCAGCAAAACAGGGTGCTGGAGTCCCACGCTGGCAGGGAAAGCAGGGGCAGAAGTAGTCTTGGCACATCAGTGGGCAGTTTCCAAAGAGGTTTCTGTGATCCAACCCATCACAGTTCATATTCAGCAAATCAGAACTTTTCCAATGACACCTCACAAGACGTATCTTGTACCAGAGGCATCACAATTAAGCATATCGTAATCATACAATTATGAAGTATATGGGGTGCAGTGTCAATAACCTGGACATTAGGGCACAGTGAGCTACTGCAGCAGCTAGGAATGACAGTCCAGTAAGTAGGACATGGTGACCCACATCAGAAGAGGGATAAGACAAACTGATGCTTTGCCAGTCTTTTAGGTGCAACAGAATATCCCTATCCCTCTGCTGCATCTTTCCAGGATGATTGGGGGGGTGGGAATATATAGCTATTGCTTGTGTAGGGCAGTTGCAGATACTCATTACACTCCTGCCTGAAATAATCTATCCACAGGTTTGCTTTTTCTTAAACAATATTTTAGTATTTGTTTCTCTGGCCAGGTCTACACTGCGACTTTAAATCGGTTTAATGGCCGATATACCGATTTAACGCTGTATCCGTTCACACGACGTCGTCATTAATATCGAGTTAACCGCCTCCTTAAATCGATTTCAGAACTCCTCCAAACGAGAGGATACGCTAAATTCGATAGTGATAACTCGGATTAGGGTTTGTGGACGGAAATCGACTTTATGGCCTCGGCGCATCCAGAGTGCTGCAGTGACGCTCAGTGAGTTACTGTCATTGCTCTGTAAAAGATCTTCCACATACTATCACCTGTTTGCCTTCCCATGCAGCTGCACATTTCTCTGAAGTCCCTATCCATCACGAGGGGTGCTGTGATAGCGAGGAGAAGAACAAGCAAGCGATGAAATGTTCACAGAAATTATTGAAAAGTAAAGCAATGAGAGGGATAAACAGAATGATTGAAGATGTGGTAGCAAAGTACAGGAAGATGCATATGACGATTGAGAGGGCTAGCAGGAAGACCAGCGTTGGAGAGAAGAAACGCTGGATCTGCTGCGTTCTCAAACGAATCCTCAAGCATGGTGGAGCTTCAGGAAGAGCACACAGTAGCAGAGTGCCACTGCAGCCCTGTATAACTCCTGCAAGCCCACGTCACATATCTCCCTCACCAGACGGCTTAAGAACGGTGTGGAAGGCTTTCTGCACCACGCCTACTCCTCACACCTCTGCAGAGTTCAAGGAAAAGCTGTAATTACGCTACAATGGTTAGGTAGCCTTTCTCCCCCTCCTTCCAAGCAGAGGCAGTCAGGGACACCTTCCTATTCTCTGCCTTTTTTTAAAGTTCCTTTGTAATACAGAATACATCGAAAGGGGAGGCGTGTGCTTACAGGGAAATCTAGTAAGGAAAACTCATGATTTTTAACAATGCATAATTACTTTTAATGAATAATAAATGATTTTTAAAGATACAGAATTTATTTCCTTCCCAACCTGTAAGAAAAGGGGAGGTGGTTGCTACACTGAATAAGTCATCAAGTCGGAGGATCAAGGGAAGCAAACAGAGTCACACCGTACCTGGCCGTGCTGAAAACTCGTTTCAAGGCTTTCTCTGATGCGCAGCGCCTCCAGGTGTGCTCTCTAATGCCCTGGTTCTGGTTGCTCGTACTCAGCGGCCAGAGTGATTGCCTCAGCCTCCACCCAGCAAAATGTCTCCCCTTGTCTCACAAAGATTGTGGAGAACAGCAAGCAGCAATAGCCAAGCGGACATTTGTTGGTGAGGTCTGACCGGTAGAGATAATGATCGCCAGCGACCCTTTAAACGGCCAAAGCACATTCTACCACATCCGGCACTTGCTCAGCCTGTAGTTTGAACACGTCCGACCACTGTCCCAGGCTGCCAGTGTATGCTTCATGAGCCATGGCATCAAGGGTAGGCTGGGTCCCCAGGATAACTATAGGCATTTGAACATTCCCAACGTTATTTCTGGTCTGGAAGTAAGTTCCCTTGCTGCAGCCGTTTAACAGACTAGTGTCCTGAAACGTGAGCGTACTTGAACCCTCTGGCCATCCCACGTGGATGTGGTTAAACGTCCTTGTGGTCCACCAGTGCTTGCAGCACCATTGAAAAGTACCCTTGCGGTTCACGTACTGGGTGCTGGTGTTCTGGGCCAAGATAGGGATATGGGTTCCATCTATGGCCCCAACCAAGTTCGGAAAACCATTGCAGCAAAGCATCCACTATCACCTGCACGTTTCCCAGAGTCACAACTTTCGTAGCAAGCTAACGTATGTTTGGGCTACTGGCATCACTGCAGCCCCACAGTAGATTTGCCCACTCAAATTGATTCACTGACGGTAGCGTCTGCCCGTTGCGATGCTTCCAGAGCTATTGCCACTCGCTTCTCCACATTGTGGGGCTCTCTCATGTTTGTATTACGCGTTCAGGGCAGGGAAGCATGTACAAAGTTCTAAGAAAGTGCTCTTACGCATGCGAAAGTTTTCGGCAGCACTGCGAACGTCCCACACCGTCAAAACAATGCGGTCCCACCAGTCTGTGCTTGTTTCCCGTGCCCAAATTTCGGGCGTTCAATGGGTAGTAGATGCCCCTTAATAGCAGTAGCTCAAAACGCTGGGGCCAGCGTTATGGAATTCTGCCTCATCGTCTCGCTGTCCTCGCCGCTCAGCAATAGCTGCCTCCTCTCTCTCTGCCTTTGCAGTTCAATTGTTCAGTATAGTCAGCACGAGAGTACGCGATGGTTGACAACGTCGATACCGTTGTTGTGAATTCAGGTCCATGATTGCTGCTGCTATGGCGTTGCTCAATGCACTCGCGAAAAGCCGCCAAAGGGTTGTCTGCTGCTTCACAAAGGGAGGTGAGCTGTACCAGCACCACCGCGGCAATTTTTCTGCCATCAGGCACTGTGCTCTCACACGGAATGAGGATTGGGTATAGTGTAGAAAAGTACCACAGTGCACCGTCTTGAATCATGGTAGCTTGACCAGACATAAGCAATCGATTTTATCGCATGTGGAGCGCAAAACCAATTTTATAACATCGGTTTTGTAACATCGGTTTAAACTACTTCGAAATAATCGTGCAGTGTAGACGTACCCTCTGACTTGATTAGGACTGCTAACCTTCCTCCCTTTGTGGTGGTGTGCGCGTGCATATATAGAGGAATCAACACGTCTATGGCCTAGTGTCTTCTGCATTGATCTGCCCTGCTGCACAGAGTGAAAGAGAGTAGGGGAAACGATGCTGATTTAATTTTTCATTTATTTTCTCTTTGGAAATTTGTCCCCCTAATTACACTTCAGAGGGCTCAGAGATTAGAAATATTTTCAGATTGGTGGTTAGTGATCCCATCCTCAAACAGGCTGGGCTTATTTGTCTCCCTTTCCCCACCTGGATCTCCCTGGCCTGGGGCTCCAGAATGTGCTCCCTACCCCTTTCCATGGGATTCACATAGACCAGATAGGTCTGTTTCTCCTGGTGGTCTTAGCCTGGAATACGAGTAGAGATCCATGTGCAGAAAGGCGGATCCCTGTAGTGGTGGGAGCAGGAGGGAGCTAGGCCCAAAGACACCATACTGTACTTTCTGGCATTGTCAGCATCTATGCTGTGTCCGGTGGTCTCCATCCATGACTCGTGGAGAATTGGAGGGGGGAAATAAAGGAGGTCACTAAGCTCCACTGTCTTAGGCATGGACTACCAGGATTCAGGCATTATCTGCCACCTTGTGTGCTGACGTTCTAGCTTCACTCCCCTCGTGAAAAGTCTTACAGCAGGGAATCCTGCTTGAGCCGGCTGCAGTTATGAGAGCAGAAAAACTGGAGGGAACTTCAGGGAGTGGGGCAGTCCTCTCCTGTTAGTAACTGACAGGTCTAGTTCTGCCCCAAGTTGCAAGCAGGCTGAACTACCCATTGCAATAGATCTGTGAACCTCAATATGAAAAATGAAAAGAAGGACAGAGCAGTGATAGAGTGAGCTGGATCTTTTGTTAAGCTGGGCTCATTTAAACAAAATGCATTTTAATGCAGCCAAATGCCAGGACATATGTCTAGGATCAAAGAATGCAGGCCACACAGACAGAATGGAGGACTACATCCTGGAAACGAGCAACTCTGAAAAGGATTAAAAGGTATTGGATAAGCAATTCAACAGGATGGGAGCAGGGAGGTGACTTCCTCTGTATAAGGCACTGATAAAAATCAATACAGGATTACTGTGTACAATTCTGGTGTTCACATTTTAAAAAGACTGTTGAAACATTTGAGAGGGTGCAGTACAGAGCCACAAAAGTGATTCAAGGGCTAGAAAAAAATGCCTTAAAATGAGAGACTTAAAAAGCTCTGTCACAGCCCTCAGGTTTCCTACAGCCTGGGCTCGGGTAACAGATTACTTCAAGGAACGCTGAGGAAGAATGTCCAAGGAATTGTCTCTGAGATGCTTCCTATCCCACTAGTGAAGGAAGCAAAAAGATTCAGAAAGTGAAGTACTGGCTAGGTAAGTGGTGTAAGGTGGAGGGTTTTGGTTTTGTGGAACACTGATCTGTCTTCTGTGAGGAGAGAGAGGTCTACATCATTTGGACAGCCTCTATCTCAGTAGAAGGGGGACCAACTTCTTTGGGGATAGGCTGGCTAGAAGAGTCAGGAGGGGGTTAAACGAACAACAAAAGGGGAGGATAAAAAGAGGGACGATATAAGCACTCAACAAAATTTAAGATGTTGAGAACAAAATGAATCAAGACGCTCAAGAACATGTAAAGAAATTCTTTAATTGCGTATACACTGATACTGGAAGCCTGGGTAACAAACAAGAGGAACTGCAATTGCTCATTTATGAAAATAAATTCGATGTAGTTGGTGTTACTGAAACGTGGTAGGATGATCTGCATGACTGGAATGTTAAAATCAACTGTTATAACCTATTTAGGAAGGATCAAGTGAGCAAAATGGGTGGGGGAGGGGGAGGGGGACTGTCAAAAATGGCATTATCTGTTTCTGAGTCACTTATAACTCAGAAGAAAATCATCATGTATGCTTAAAGATCAATGTCCTAACAGATAAAGCACAAGATGGGGTACTAGTTGCTGTCTGCTACAGATCACCAAATGACATTCAGGAACAGGATGACCATGGAGGACTTCAGTTTGAGTGAAATACGCTGCCAGTCTCATGCTGCCAATACTAAAATATCTAAACGTTACAGAGGACAATTTCCTAATTCAAAAAGTGTTGCAGCCAACATGTGGAAATCCTTTATTATATGTTTTCTTAAGAGACAAAACTGTTCACAGAACTAAAAATTAATGGTAGCTTAGGTATGAGTGATCATGACTTGATCACATTTATAATGTGCAAGCAGAATCAAGTCCAGATCTGCAATATAGATACTTGGTGCATTAACAGGGCCAATTTCACAAAGCTGAAAACAATTATGAGCCAAACGCTTGGGGGATGAGCCACCCGTGAGGAAGAATTTAATCAGAAAAATGCAAATGATAACTGGGAATAATTTAAGAGCACCTTACTAGATGCCCAGAAAAGGCACAATCCCATAATTGAGGAAGAAGGCTGTGTTGGTTAAAAAACCAACTTGATTTAGAGGGAAGATGAAGGCGATGAAAATTTTTTATAGATACATAAATAACAAAATGAATATTGCATAAGTTAGGAACTGTAGAAAATCGAAAAGGGAAGCAAAGGGAGAAATCTATGGCCAGCAGAGTTAAGGATTAAAAAACTCCTTTTTATTGAAGTATATTAGGAACAAAGAGTCCTGACAATAGTATTTGTACATTGCTAGATAAAAATGGTAGAATTATCAATAAGACTTCAGAATAGGCAGAGGTGTTCAATAAATATTTCTGTTCTGTATTTGGGGAAAAACAGAGGACAGCATCTCATTATATGGTGAGGATAACACTCTTCCATTCCACTAGTATTTCTGGAGGATGTTAAACAGAAGCTTCTAAAGTTGGGACATTTTTAAATCAGTGGGTCCAGATAACTTGCATCCAAGAGTTTTAAAAGAGCTGGCTCAGGAGCTCACTGGACAGTTCATGCTGATTTTCGGTAAGTCTTGAACACTGGGGTAGTTCCAGAAGACTGGGAGAAAGTTAATGTTGTGCCAATTTTTAAAAAGGGTAAATGGGATGACCCAGATAATTCTAGGCTTGTCAGTCTGACATTGATCCTAGGCAAGATAATGGAGTGGCTCTTATGGGACTCAATTACTAAAGAATTAAAGAAAGGTAATGTCATTAATACAAATCAACATGGATTTATGGAAAATAAATCCTGTGAAATTAACTTGATATTTTTTTTAAGTGAGATTACAAGTTTGGTAGGCAGAGGTAATAGTGCTGACATAATATACTTTGACTTAGTACCGCCCAACACTGATTACAAAATTAGAATGATATAAAATTATCATGGTGTACATTAAATGGATTAAAAACTGGCTAACTGATAGATCTCAAAATGTGATTATAAACAGGGAATCATCATCAACCAGATGTATTTCCAATGAGTCTGGAAGGATCAGTCCTTGGTCCTACACAATTTAACATAATATGGAAGAAAAATTCATCACTGATAAAGTTTGCAGATAAAACAGAAAGTGGCGGAGTGGGAAATAATGAAGAGGACAAGTTGTTGATTCACAGCAATCTGGATCACTTGGTAAACTTGGTGTAAGAAAACAATGTGTGTTTTAATACAGCTAAATATAAACGTATACATGTAGGAACAACAAATACTTATATGATGGGGGACTCTAACCTGAGAAGCAATGACTCGGAAAGAGATTTGGAGGTCATGGAGGATAATCAGCTGAACATGAGCTCCCAGTGGGATAATATATGGAGACATAACTATCTCATAGAACTGGGAGGGACCCTGAAAGGTCATTGAATCCAGCCCCCTGCCTTTACTAGTGGGACCAAGTACTGATTTTCCCCCAGATTCCTAAGTCCACCAAGGACTGAACTCACAACCCTGGGTTTAGCAGGCCAGTGCTCAAACCACTGAGCTATCCCTCCCTCTTGATGATGTGGCCAAAAGAGCTAAGGCACTCCTGGAATGCATAAACAGGAAAATCTCAAGTAGGAGCAGAGAGGTTATTTTACTTCCATATTTGGGACTGGTGCAAGTGCTGCTGGGATACTGTGTCCAGTTCTGGTGCCCAGAATTCTAGAAGGATGTTGATAAATTTGAGAGGGTTCAGAGAAGTATACAAGAATGATTAAAGGGTTAGAAAACATGCTTTGTGGTGATAGACTCAAAGGCTCAATCTATTTAGCTAAACAAAGAAGGTTAAGGGATAACTTGATTGTACAGTCTATCAGTAGCTACACAGGGAACAAATATTTAATAATGGAGTTTTCAACCTAGCAGAGAAAGGTGTAACATGATCCAGTGGCTGGAAGCTGAAGCTAGACAAATTTAGATTGGAAATAGGATGTAAATGTTTTAACGGGGAGAGTAATTAATCACTGAAACAATTTACCAAGGGTCATGATGGATTCTCCATCATGACAATTTTTAAATCAAGATTGAATGCTTTTCTAAAAGATCTGCTCTAGGAATTATTTTGGGGAAGTTGTCTGACCTCCTGTATAACACAGGCCATAGATCAACATCATAATGGTCCCTTCTGGCCTTGGAATCTATAATTGCTGCCACCACCAACCTTTGCACTTGGAAAGTTCCCTCATTCTGCTTCCCTATTGCAAGGGCCCTGTCCCTAGGCGCTCTTTGAAGGCCACTGTAGGAAAACCCAGTCACTACAACTCTACTCCAAACTTGATTAGCAAACTCTTACTTTGTTACTTACAATTAAACTCATGAAGGAACTCATCCACTGTTCATCTAGAAGTTCCCTTTTTACCCTCTCAAGCACAAGGAAGTCTTACTACAGATCCCAGTTCAGATTTCCTTCTCAGAAACTGCTGGATCCTATATCTTCTGAATTTGATCTCAATCCCACCTTCCTGATAGCCTGGATGCCTACAGTCCCTGATGGACTAATCTCTGGTATCTTATTCCTGGCAACTTCAGCTAGGTCCCAGAAAATCCCACTTCTCCTTCTACTGGATGGCTCCTGGTATCCAAACGGGTTTTTACAGAGAGTCCTCAGATGTTAAGACCTTGTCTCATGTCCATCCATAGGTTTTACTTTGCACAACCCCGTATGTAAAACAACATTAATTTACCACATTACTTAACCTTCTCCACAAGCTCAATCAACTTAATTGACCAAGATGATGATCAAGGGGTAACTTAGTTATGGAGTACAGTTACCTTCATGGTACTAAATCTTTAATCTAGCAGAGTAAGGCACAGCAAGAACTGATGGCTGGAAACTGAAGCCAGACAAATTCAAATGATAAGAAAAGGTACAAATTTTTTAATAGTGAGGTTGATTAATCATTGGCTCAAACTACTGAGGGAAGTGGTGGATTCTCTCTCTCTTGAGATCTTCGAGACTGGATGCCTTTCTGGAAGACACACTTTAGTCAAACACAAACTACTGGGCTCAATAGAGGAGTAACTGGATGAAATTCAATCACCAGTGTTACACAGAAGAAAAGACTAGATGATTTAAAGGTCTCTTCTGGTCATAAAAATCTATGAATCATATGAAACCCAGCAAAGTTACAAAGTTGGTAGTATAATGGAAGAAAACAGTTACAAGTTTCCTCATCCTGTATCAGGAACACACTGTATGCTCTCCACTAATTTTAGTCCGTTTGTGTGATCCAATCCAGGTCCTTATTAGTATATTCACAGTACCCAGCATGTGTTATTTGCAATACTGCAAAATATTATAGGAAAACTACAGGTTGAAATACATTTTGTCAACAAGAATGGATCCTGGAACTGAATCGTATTAAAAACAAGATTAACATGCAAATACTAATAAAGAATATAGTGCCTTTCAGATGAGGTTCTCAAAGTCCTTCATGAACATTCAAACAAGATTCACAATACTTGGAGACAGGCATGAGTATTTTACTCAGAACATAATTACCCGTCACTGCATAGAAAATCTATTTTAGGTAAAACGGAGCTTAGAAGTCATTTTCCAAAACTTTTCACCTTTAACTCAAAAAGACTCAATCTCCACAACTTCCCTGTTCACTGAATATACTGCATCCATGGAGACAACACTGTAAAAGTGGAGGGCACAACCAGGCATCCTTGGAACCTTTTTAGAGCAACAGCCTGCAGTTATTGGGTGCCCCTTCTAATTGACTTAGTTCCTCTCCACCTCCAGAAGCCTTATTTAAAGATAGTTTCCAAAAAGAGGAAGGGAGGAGGAGCATCAGAGTAGCTCAGTGAGGGCAAATCATCCAGTTTTCTTGTTCATGGCATATAAACCGGCTACAGATCACCGACTAACAGTGACCATCTGTGAGGATCCAGCTACAGGGCACGGGCCAAGGCCAGGGCCTGAGTTAAAGGGGACATGGTCCAAATTAAGTCTAGAGGATCAAGGCAAGAAACAACAATGTGTTCAAGTGTCATGCCATAGGATCAGGCTGGAGTTGAGGTCAATGAGCTGCACTGGTCGGGGCCAAGTGAGCCAGCTTAAATAGGGTTAATGGAACAGAGGCAGGGCAAGATGTCAGGAGCAGAGCAGAGGACCAGGAATCAGAAGTGGGACCAGGTTTCAAGAGCAGGACTGGGGCCAAAAACCATGAGTAAGGCAAGGTATCAGGAATACACAGCAGGGTCCATTTGCAGCAGCAAAATGGAGATCTGCCTAGTTGACCAGATAGCCTGCAGGTGTTTCCTCAAGACCTTAAATAGCATGCCTAAGCCAATCACAGAACATGGTAGGCTCTGCCAGTTATGATGTCTGTGAGCATGACATCTAGTGGATCTTGGCCCCAAAAGCCTCACAGCCCATCGACTGGATGCAGCTGTCACTCAGGGACCAACAGTCCCAAGTTCTAGCCCCACAGATCCTTATACCTTTCCTGATGAGTCCTATTAGTTAGATAGCAATTGACACACAGTGCTCTTGGTGCAATATTAAGAAAATAATGATCCATAAAGATAGGAACCAAACTCCATGCAGCAGGCCAACAGGTTTTAGATAAAGGAATATTTCAGATGCATGCCACTGACTGCCATTCCCCTAGTTGAATGAATCCTAAGATATTCAGGCACAAAAACACTAAATAGGTACTCAGCAGTGAATGCATCATTTGCCACTTTATCTTTGAGCTGAAATGACTGGACACACAGACTTCTCCAAAAGCCACAAATCATTTTTGCCTTTCTAAACAGCTTAGTCCTGTCTTAATAGTAGCTAAAAACACCCAGGAAGTTTAAAGCCCTGGGAAGGATGGATAACCTTTAAGAAAGATACAATCTGAGTTAGAAAGCTGGAGGCCTGAATATTATGGAGTATTGTATAAGGCAGATTGGCTGTCAGAACCCTTTCTCTGATCATGTTGGCAGAGGTAATGGCTACCAGAACAAGTAGTGTTAAGAGTTGATACAGAAAGCAAGACCCGAAGGAATCTCCTATTAGTTTTGTTACCAAATTCAAGTTCCAAGAATCAGTAGGCTCCCACTTGGGAATGTCCATTAGGCCTTTTAAAAACTGTTTCATCAAAGCATTTTATAGACTTAGTCTGTGAAGTGTTGGGTTCACGGGAATCATGCACACTTGCTATCAACTACTGTTTAAAAGGTGCTGGGACCATGCGGCAACTTTTACAGCAGTGCTCTCCTCTATGAAGTCACATGAAGAAAGAAAACGTGCTGTTATACCTGACAGAAGACAATTGACTCTAATGGACCCTATCTTGACGCTTACAAGAGTATGCCTTGAGTGCCCCATTTTCCAGCCTAGATGACCTATTGAGGTCCCATCCAGTCCTACACTTCTGTGGTTATGTCCACACTGGCGCTTATGTCAGTATAGCTTATGTCACCCGAGGGGATGATTTACTCATCCCTGAGCAACATCTCAGACATAGCCAAGAAGTGTAGAACTAGAAGGGACTTCCATAGGTCATCTAGGCAGCAAAATGGGGCACTCAAGGCAGGAAACACCACAAAGAAGCTTTGCAGTCAGTATGAAACTATAGTAGCGACAACACAGACCTCGCTTACCCTCCCTTACCAGGACAATTCATTTACCAGTCCAAAAACGTTACTCACTGAGGCTGGGGGCGGGGAGGGAGTACTTCAAGGCTGCTCCGTAACAAGTCTAGAAACCCTACCCCCGGGAACAGAGAGACTAGCCACACAATCAAACCAGCCTCCCCCCGGGGAGAGGAGAGCCTGAAGCCAAAGCGAGTAAGCCCCCCCCAGTACAGCGTGCACCGCCCCACACAAACGAGCCCCCCGCGGCCAGGGGGACGCTCTAGTCGCCCCGCAGAGCTGTGACAGCCCCGCTCCCTGGGCACCAGAGGTCGGGGTCTCCCTGCCCCAAGGTCACTCCCGTTCCCGGGGGGTGGGGGGAGCGTCACATGCCGGCCCCAGACGCGAAGGGAGAGGACGCTTCGTACCTGACCAGCTGCCAGAAGGCGCCGCGGAGGCCGCCGTGACCCCCGAGCTGCTGCAGCGCCCGCCTCAGCACGCGCACGTACTCCGCCATCTTGGCGGCCGCCGCCGGACCGGGCGCAGCCGCAACCGATAGTTCCGGCTCAGCCAGACAGCGCCGCCCGCCCGTCCGCCGCGCCCCTCAGGTCACCGCCGGGCGGGGCTTCGCCCCCGGGTGGGTGGGGCTGCTCAGTAGTAGTCCAGCGCGGGCAGCGGTGCTGGGCAGCCAGGCTGCTCCCACGGGGTTATGTCTTCCCGTCCCGTCAGCGCTGGGCGATCTAGGAGCCGCTAAGAGTTAAATGTAACGGCCTCTCTTTGCTGATGTTAATGTTTGTATCAGTCCCTATATTCATCGTTATCCATCTGCAACCAGGCAGTTGTGGGGCTGCCTTTGCCCCGGGCATCCAGCTTTATCGGCACCCCAGCGCCAGGAGCTTTTTAACTTTGCAGCCCCTATGATTTATAACCACACTGGGCCAACGCTAAGGGCTGAACTCAGATACTTACCCCACCTGCGCGCTCCCGGTTTTTGTTTAGAAAACAGAATAAGAGTGTTTAAGCAGAGGGCGCAGAAGAGCACTGCCCGCTTACCTGGACCTGGAGTATGATGCCAGTACAATGCAATAGCCGTAGTCAGTTTCATACAGTGACAGAAATTCAGAGCTAAAATGTCTATCACAATCTGGTGTGACTTTCTTCAGCATGAAAAATCCCTTTATTTTTACAACTAGGGAGAGAAAGAACAAGGTAGTAGGTGATGTAGGATTTTGCCTTGTATGCACTACAGAATTTTGTTAAAGCAAATTAAGTCGACAATCAAAAAGCAGTATAATTACATTGCTTGTGCATTTTCACCCTATGCTTCTGTTGGCAGAGCGTGTCCACATGTGGTGCTCTACAGGGCCGGCTCCAGGGGTTTTGCCACCCCAAGCAGCCCAAAAAAAAAAAAAAAAAGCCACGATCGCGATCTGCGGCAATTCAGCGGGAGGTCCTTCACTCGGAGCGGGAGTGAGGGACCCTCTGCCGAATACCTGAAAGTGCCGCTCCGCTCCTGAGTTGCTGCCCCAAGCAGGTGCTTGATAAACTGGTGCCAGGAGCCAGCCCTGGTGCTCTAGCATTGACAGTGAGAGCAGTGCACTGTGGGTAGTTACCCCACTGTGCTACTCACCGCCTTTTGCAGCTAGAAGTTGTGGGAAGGTAGAGGGGATCACAGTGCATCATGGGCGTGGGCTCAAAGTCCCACGATACAGTTCTTTCTGTCCCAGCACTCCATGGGCTTTTGACTCAGTTTCCCAACATTTTCCAATGGCTTCTGTTTATTATGGGCCCATCTCCAAAGGATGGATCCCACACTGCTCTCTACTTAGTAGTTGTGATCACTTTTATGAACACATCACGGATGGTCATGCATTACATCATGAGCTCCCGCTCTGAACAGGAATCAGAGGTGCCTGGCCTGCTGTGTACGATGGAAAGAAACAACACCAGATTACTTCTGGCATTCCCAGAGCAGCTGAACATGGGGGACAGTTGCTTTTGGGCTCAGGAAGCAAGCACTGAGTGGTGGGATTGCATCATTATGCAGGTATCAGATGACGAGCAGTGGCTCAGAACTTTCAGATGCCGAAAGCCACCTTCCTGGAACTGTATGCAGAGCTGACCCAGCACTGCAGTGCAAGGACACCAAAATGAGAGCTGCCCTCTTGGTGGAAAAGCATGCATCTGTGTAGAAGCTGGCAAATCCAGACTGCAATCAGTTGGTTGCAAATCAGTTTGGAGTGAGGAAGTCAATGCTTGGGGCTGAGTTACAAGAAGTGTGCAGGGCTATTAATCGCATCCTGCTACAAAGGACTGTGACTCTTGGCAATGTGCTTGAAATAGTGGATGGCTTTGTGACAATGGGATTCCCTAGCTGCAGAGGAGTTAGATTGAACATATATTCCAGTTTTGGCCCCTGACCATCTTGCAATGGAGTACATCACTAGAAATGGGTACTTCTCTATGGTATTGCAGGTGCTTGTGGATCAACATGGGCATTTCACTGACAATACAGGGCGGTCCCGGAAAGTGCATGACACATGCATCTTCGGGAACACAGACCTATACAGAAAACTCCAAGCAGGTACCTTCTTTCCATACCAGAAGATTCAAGTGGGAAATGTTGAAATGCTCATGGTGATCTTGGGAGACTCACTGTACCCCTTCTACCATGGCGCATGAAGCCTTACACAGGAAACCTGAACAGCAGCAAGGAGCTCTTCAACAATAGGTTGAGCAGATGCAGAATGACCACAGAATGTGCCTTTGGCAGATTAAAAGCATAATGGCACTGCATTTATGACAGGTTAGACCTAAATGAGGAAAACATTCCCATGGTCATAGCAGCTGCATGCTCCGTAATATTTGTGAGGTTCAGGGTGAAAAATTTCCCCCAGGGTGAAGTGCCGAGGCAGATCACCCAGTTTCTGAATTTGAGCGGACAGATACCAGGGCTATTAGAGGGACACAACAGAGGGCTATGTGAATCGGGGAGGCTTTGAGGCAACATTTTGACAAGGAGTACCCATAATGTGTCTTTCTATACAGCTTTCTGCCATGTTTTGTTAACATGTGCCTTGCATGAAAATTATTATGAGTCCTGACCAGGATTTGTAGTCAGCAAATGATCAAACTGCCACTATATATTACTACCAGCAGCAACCACATGTAGGAAACAACGATTATCTTTCAGAGAGTTTGTTTTTATTAAATACCAATTAACACCTACAAAAGTCTTAGTGGGAAGGGAGATAACAGTGCAGGCTCTCATAGCTGTGTGTAAATCCAGCTATCTGGGGGCAGGGAGTGAGCACGCATGTGTTCTGCCTGGAGTGTGATTAGAGACTTCAGCATCTCTGTTTGCTCCATCATCATCTGCTCCTGGCCCTTTACAATGCACTCCCTCACTCTCCTTTCTGTCCTGCCTTTCTATTTTAAATTTGTCCTTCAGGGTCTCCCTTTGTTCTCTTTTTTCAGCCTTTGAAGATTGGAGCACCTCTTGGAACATGTCCTGCTTGCTCTGCCTTCATCGCTACCTTATCTAGTGAAAGCACTCCGCTAGTGTGTAGGGGGTTCCCCTGAAGGCCACATATGCAGAAGCACAAGAAACAATACACAGAAGCATGATTGCTAGTTTACATGCAGCATTGAATCATTATGGTAAAATACACCTCTTAATATATGAATCACTTTCTCACTGTGCCTTAGCAAGTACACCTCAGTGAACACCCTAATCATGGTGAATTCAGCTCAGTTGGGGAGTTGGGTGTTCAAGATGGGGCAGGGAATCAGTGCAGGCAACTAGGAATGATATAGTAAATTCTGCCACCATTTACACAGGCAGGTGCCACTAAAGCCGATATCTCATTCCTGGGTGCATTTCCTGCACATGTGCAGCTTCAGACCCAGTACATATGTTGCTCGCCTGTGTGCGCTTTGGTCCCTACACAGATGATTGTTGAGTTGCACAGAGAAAGTTCCCTACAATGGGGGAAGGAACAAAGCAGCTCTACCAAGGAACCTTCAGCAGAGGATTGGCGAATACCTCCAGGAAAGTTTCCTAGAGATCTGGAGGATTCCCATTAAATCTTGGTGTGCCTTAACACACTGTTCCACGCCACTGCTTAGCTGTACAGGGGAATGTGGAGCACACTCAAACACAGCTAGTCTTGTACATTTTTATTCCTTCACCCACTTCTAGAATATACAAAGCAAAGGACAGCTCTACCTCATATAACCAAGCAGCATCAACTCAAAAAGATCACTTACCAGAGCGCTCCTCTCCTGCATCATGTGCGCCAGAGACAGACTACTGGGACTGGCTAGATCCCTCCGGACTGGAAAAAAGGTCCTGACTCACTGCACCACCAGACAACTCTGCCATGTGCTCCACATCATCCTCCAACTTGATCTTCTCATCCACAACTTTGTCCTTGGGGTTGAGTCTACTGTCCACCACCTCCAGCCCTGTAGAAGTATCCATGGGGCTCTTGGCAGTGGAGGAGGGTGTCTCTGCCGAGAATGGTGTTCAATCCCTTATAGAAGCAGCAGGTCTTTGGTGCAGCACCAGAACAATGGTTTGCCTGCCTTGTCTTCCAGTACACCTGCCTCAGCGCCTTTATTTTCACGCCATTGCTGTATGTGCCATTCATATCCCTTATCCAACAAGCCATCAGAAATTTGATCACAGGTGTCAAAGTTCTGCACAGCCTTCTCTCCCCACCGTGCCAGCAGATCCAAGACCTATGTATACACTATGGACCTTACAGTGGCACAGTTGTACCTCTACAGCTGCACGGCTGTAAGCTCTCCTGTGTAGCTGCTCTATGCTGGCAGGAAATAGCATAATTAAACCAGCCCCCAACGAGCAGTGGTAGTTATGTCAGCAGGAGAGTGTCCCCTGCTGGACATAGCACTGTCCACACTGTTGCTCTTGTTGGTGAAACTTATGTCAGTCGGGTGTGTTTTTTTCACACCCCTGACCAACAAAAGTTTTGCCAACAAAAGTGCTAGTGTAGACAAAACCTTAGTTTATAAGCATAGTGATTCCTGAAACAAAAAGATGAAATATTATCAAAATTTATGCTTCCAATTCTGAAAAATGAACACAGCACTGAAGAGCCCACTCTAACTAGAGACCCATATTCTTGTTTGTTCCCATAGACACTAATACACTTATATCAAATTATTTGCATTTTTAGATGTAAACCTCCTATGAAACATTCATCAAACAATTTGAATGTATTAAAAGTATGCTCAGTTAATTGTAAACTTAACAATTGGTCTTGTTAAAATTAACATTCTGGAGTGTTCTATCTTCTGTAATTTTATGTTTTCAGTTCTCCACGATTTTGATACAATAAACTGTGACACAACCTCCTTCACAACCAGATTTGGGATACAAATCTGGATCTCCAATTTAAAAAACTAGAACTCAGATTGACATGCCACCAGCAACATTTCAGCCTCTTGCTTCTATTCTTGCCTTTGACGTTAGGATTTGGGATCAAGCAGCAAAAAGGTCCTATAGCTTCTTTAAATCATATTTTAATTTTCTCTTTGTGCTAGTTCTTTCTTTTTAATTAGATCAAACCAAATTTCTAGAGACTGTGACTTTAGCATTGTCTGTTTGGGCTATTATTTCCGCACATTCTATTATTTACTTCCTACAACTAACTTTAGGCACATTAAATCAGATAAATTCTCACTGTGATATCTGGCAATCACTAAAGTCTCTTTTGCAGTATTAATCAGTAGCTTTAATATTTACTGGTTAGACTGAGAAACAACTATCTTCAAACACACTGAAGACTGAAAAATAAGACATTATCACATGTCCTGCCCACCCTCTTAAACATTCATAAGTCTAGCAAACCAAGTCCCTTATAAACATCACAACTCCCCTCATTTCACTCTTCAATATCCTATGACAGTTAAATCCATTCATTAATCTTGGACATTTCTCCAAACAAATGACTTCATCCATTCTACTTTACCTCTAGGGTTTGAAGACAGTTCTGCAGTTTTCACATGGTTTCCCAACAGACACAAGAAGAACCTTGATGTTCTTGTCATTTGTCTGTGTTTCAAAATGTTAAGTGGATTCATTCAAAGATTGAAATTAAAGTCTAATGTTTCTAGTATCTAAAAAAAATCCTTTCAAATATGTTCATGTAAGTATTTGAGTGACACAGAAGTTTAAAAAAAAAATGGAAAACCCTAAAAAAAAAATTTCTGGAAAGACAAAGTCTCCCCAAACCCTGTGTTATTCATAAACCTGTATCTGAGGCTTCTGAGAGGTAGAATCAGTTGTCACTGTAGAAATATTTACAAGTGACCCCTTTATGTCTATATAAACGTGTAACAACGGAACTGACAGGACTGTGTTTTTAAACTCATCACAGATGCTAGCAGACACAGCACTTTCCCCCTTGCTGCTATGGTGGTGAGAAACAATTTCAGCAAATAACATTCAAAAATAATAGGTTGGAAGAGCGCAGTACATGAAAGAAAGATACTGTGCATCTTTTACTTGTTGCAGTGGTTAAACAAATTTACATGCAAATTTAAATTAAAACAGACCACTTTTGATTATACACCTCTACCTCAATATAACGCTGTCCTTGGGAGCCAAAAAATCTTACCATGTTATAGGTGAAACCGTGTTATATTGAACTTGCTTTGATCCACTGCAGTGCACCCCCCTGGAGCACTGCTTTACTGCGTTATATCCAAATTCGTGTTATATCGGGTGGTGTTATATCAAGGTAGCGGTGTATTTCCAAATTATTTTATACAAACGTGCTGGCCCATTAGATCTAAAAGAAGGGTTCACCTGTGGGAGATAGGAACTCAAAGAACTCTACAAGTAACACTTTGAAATTACAGTAGCTTTAATCCAAAGATCTCAATGTACTTTTACAAACATGAATTAAAGCCACACAATCCCTTTATATGTAGGCATCATTAAACATAAATCTACTTCCATGCCAACAACTGCATTTAGATAGTTGTTTTTTAATACAGTCATTAATTTGAAACATAATTGGAATGTTGTAGTTAAACACACAATTGTTTGAAAGTCATAAAATTTGGATCTGATGTTAAAAATAAACATTTGAAAAATTCGAATTAATACTTCACCAATAGCTCTAAAATCATATGTCAGGTAGTCTGGAAATTCTTAAGGTTCCAATTCAAAACAGAACTCTGCCCCATTGGCCTCACTTTCCAATATGAGAACTCCACTAGCCACAACATGAGACACACAGCTTCACTGTTTTTCACAGTTAGATCTCGGAGCTCTTGTGAAGTTTAGTAGGGCACAATTTCTAAGCAGCTCAACAGGGAATGAGCTTCAGTCCTGTGGAGCATCTAACTTTTTCGCAATAGAAGCTGCAGAGTTAGCAGTTTTGGGTTTGCCTGCCAATCTAATAATATGTTGTATGCAGTGTAATTGTTGCCATGTTGGTCCCAGGATATTAAAGAGACAAGATGGGTGGGGAAATATTTTGTATTAACTAAGGCTATGTCTACACTGCGCAACTTTCAGTGGGACAACTGTGCTGTTGTAAGGTATGCAATGTACCTGCTCCTTGTCAGCAGGGGAGAGTTCTTCTGCCGACAAAATAAAACCAACTCCAATGAGGGGCTTTGTCGGAGGGAGAACGCCTCCTGATGATAAAGTGCTGTCCACACTGGCACTTTTAGTCAGTAAAACTTTTGTCGGCTGGGGTGGGTTTTTTTCATACCCCTGACCGACAAAAGTGCAGCGTAGACATAGCCTAACTTCTGTTGGAGAGAGAGAGAGAGAAGCTTTCAAGCCACACAGAGCTCTTCTTCAGGTCCGGGAAAGATACTCCGAGCACCACAGGTAAATGTAGAGTGGAACAGATGCATTTCTCAAAAGCAGCCACCATGGCCGCATGTGGCCACCAGGTTTTTCTGCAGCCACGACAGCCTCTTGGGCTATGGGGGAAGAGGTAAAGCAGTGGCCCCTCTCTGCAATGCCCAGGGACTCTGGGGGAGGGCATAAGCCCATCTTCAGCTGCAGGAAAGAGAGGCAACAGGTCATAAACCTGCACTACCCCTGCTCAGCTGGGGCCACTTAATACCTGCATCTCCCAAGCCTGAGGCAGGAGGTGCTGACTGGAGGGTGTCCAGCTGGTGGGGGAGGGAGGTGGAAAGGATCCAGCAAGGAGAAAGGGAGAGCAGAAAATGACAGAGGGAGGAGGGAAGGAAGAGGAGTGAGCAAGGGAAGAGAGAGCAGGAGGTAGGGCCTTGGGAGAAGAGGCAGGGCAGCAGGTCTGGTTTTCAGGCATTAGAAATCTGGCAATCCTAAAACAATCTGTTCCACCCTGCATTTACCTGTGGTGCTCAGAATATCTTTATCAAAACTGAAGAAGAGCTCTGTCTGGCTTGAAAGCTTCTCTCTCTCTCTCCAATAGAATTAAGTCCAATAAAAGGTATTACCTCAACCTCATTATCTTGCTAATCTAATCGTATAATCAAATAATTTCTAATTATGGAAGCTGGTATGAAGGTAGGCTTTTGGGCCTGGCAGTTTGGCTCTCTCAATTATCCAAAACTCCAACTATCTGAAGGCTTCAGAATATTTAACAAGGAGAATCCCTATATCGAATTCATGTGTTCTGCTATAAATGACATGAACTATATTATCTCCCATCCCATCCCCACACTCCTAGTTAATTTAGGAAGCTAATTTGAGCAACCTTTACTAACAACCCAATCACTAAAAATCAGAACAATTGCTAGTTAAGCCAGTCTCAACAGCCACAGCATCTTCAACTTCAATGTTACCCAAACATTAGAATACTCAAGCATAACAACGAATTCCAGAGATGTACAACAGACTCCTTTTCAATTCCACCACAGAATCACGAAACAATGCACACATCCAATATCTAACAATTACATTGAAACGCAAAACCATAACTGTCTTCAGACAATGATATATTTCTTATGGGCATGCATGTAGTGAAAAAGTCTGTGATGTGTTATTTGTAAATTAACATATATGAGGTTGAAGCTAGGGCTTTGCATTTGAGTGCTTGGGGATAGGGGAAGCAGGGCTGTATGAGGAAGATCAGAGGGGGAATGAGAGTTGTCCAGAGGCATTCATGGCTTGGTGTGGGCTGTGTGTGTATTGTATTAGAGAAACAGAAGTGACCCCCTGGAGAAAGCAGGGTGCATGTGATGGAGAGGATGTAGAAAATATTTTGGGAAGTGTTAGGGGGAGTATGAATAAACAGGGAGGTACAGAGGGAGAGTGGATTTGTATGCCACAGACCATCTCATGGAAGAAACTGTGGAGTTTCTGCTGAGGGAGGAAATATGCCAGGGGAGAAAAAGCTGGAGAGAAGCTGCACTCCAACAAGTTTCCTATGATTCACGAGTGGCTCACTCTTTTCCCTAAAAGCTCCTCGCCAGACTCATTTCTTCCCTTCTTAGGTGAGCACAAAGCCGTGTGAGGGAAAATGGATTAGGAAGCAGAGATGAAAGATAACGTATAGAGATAGGCAGGGATGGGGAACAGGACTTGGCAGCAGGGGTTGAGATCAGGTGGGCACTGTGGCCAGAGTGAGCCACAGCTTTAGTTTTGTTTTTGGGATAAGATTCCTTGTTCCCTCCTCTCAGGCAACCCACTCAAATGCCAACATCCACCAGTGTTCCCAACAAATGAAGAATAAACACGTTAACTGGATATTTCTGCAAAGATGATGGGCAGCGAAACAGGTAGCTTTGACACTTATATTGTCATAACTATATTTCAGACTTAACACTCCTCAGAACGAATTGCCATTTATTTCCTTGGGCTACTGTTTCAGGTTACCAGCACACACTGGTGGACACCACATTAGTTTACATTCAGAAGACTGTCTTTTGGTTGCAATGTAATAGACGTTTAATTTTTTTTAATATTTAAGCTACCAGTGAAAAGCTAAATTCTGTAACAAGAGATGGATTGAGAGGCCAATTCCACAATGGTAAAAATGGGACCTTGAGCGTTTTAATGATTTCTCCAAGAACTATTGTGTCCTTGAAAGCTTAAAACTGAGATAAAACCAAGACCAAAATTAGAATTGCTGCTGTAGCTTGTAATACAGTCTTAAACCAAAAAATTCTTCCAATCCAGCAATGTGCTACTTCTTATCCAAAATCGATTCACCAGTCTTTTAGTTCTGATGGCATTGAATAAACATCCTGAAATATAAATAATAATTTGTGACATGAACCATTACCAGAACTCATAATGGCACATTTCTATAATTATCAATGTATAGTGCTTTAAAAGCAAAGGATACTGCTTAAAGGTTTACAATAAATTATCAGATGTATTATGTATGCAAACTCATAAGCTAACAGCTAAGTGATAGAGAAACTAAGCGTTAATGGCAAAGTTAGAAATACCAAACTACTAGCATTCTCCCAATGTCTTCTTATTGACAATATTACATTGCACAACAGTGTACCCAGACTCCCTTTAAGAAATTGAATACACTGTCACAGACTATTTATCAATTCATATAAAATACTACAAATTGATAGGTAATTGCAATTGTTATTCTATAATAAAAAGTTACAATTTATTTTAAAAAATACAGCCAAAATAGAATTTACATTTTTAGTCACGTTTCAAGACATTTACAGTAGCTTTTATACAACAGCAAGACAATCACTGCGACATTCTGATGCTTATATTAAAACTGAACTACCAGTAAGATGTAGATGTGGGATGGAATAAGCAAACAAATGACTTTCAGTGACACTGAAGACAGAGGACACAGAACAAATGTACTAAGAGGACAGGATTGGTTTGTAACGCAGTTGACATTACAATGAAGTTCTTTTGAAACTATTCAAAATGTAACTATAAGCAGTACCAGGAAATATACCAGTAAGAAACATAATCTAGCACACTGTACAATAAATATTTTTAAGAAAAAATTATTTTGAACTACTCAGTTCATTATTTAGAACAGTGCTCCCATCTTTAATTGAAATGTACAAAACTATTCACTTTTCCATTCAAACGGTTTATACTAAAAATCAATTTTTTTCCTTAAATCAAAAGTTATAAATCTGTTGCAAACAATTTTATCCTTCAACTGGCAAAGAGGCCATTCTTTATTGGCTGGTAAAGACCATAGGTTGACAAGTCTTGACTAGATGCAAACTAGTTAGATTGCATAAAGACTAAATGCTGAAAATAAATAAAGTATGTGTTGTGGGGGACATCCCCAAAAAACTTGCCAAGCTAGAGAATTTTTAAAAAATACCTTTAATGCCCATGATGTAGTAATTTTCAGAGTTTAATTTTCAGTAGTAGGTCAACTGATGTTACTGGACTGTAACAAAATGGGAAAGAAATTGGCCAGCCTTCTATCCAACATCAACATAGCTCAGAAAAATTTAACTGAAGACAGCAGAAGCTATTCAACAGCGTGAAACCGAAAACAATCCGAATGGCAATGATGTGAGAATCTGTGGACACTGTTGACCAGAAAAATGTGTCTGTTTATACAAAAAAAGTTATGGGCTTGAGCTGAAATTCTTTAAAGCTGGTACATTTATCTGAGCAGCAGTAAACTTCAAAGCAAGCTTCACTCCTTAAATAAGCCCATAAGATACCAAAGTGCAATAATAACTGCAACAGTTAAAATAAATGCTGGTAAATGAACAAAATGAATATAAAAATCCCTTTATTCATTTATCTGTTTTATTGTTTAAGATTACCCCTACTAAGAAAACTCAGCTCCTGATCAGAAGCATGAAATTATATTACAAAAGAAATGAAAAGATTTATTCAAACCTTTGGGGAGTGAGAGAATGTGGTGGAGAGAACAGAAGAACCTCCATTATAGGGCCCCAGGTCATGATAAATAGAAGAACGATGGTCCACCAGGCACAGAACAAAGTGTACTCTAGGTTCAATCAGTACTAGAAACTTATTTAGTTAGAAAAATACAACAGAAATCTGATATAGTAATAAACTATTTTGGAAAATAGTTTATTCTTAGTCAGTTTCCCACTGTATAATACAAATAGCTAGTATCTGCCAATACACAACACTGGAACATACTAAACTCTTGACATCCAGAATAGCATCAAATGTTATTGCCAATAATGGAGGTGGACTATGATCCGCTGCATCGAGGTATCAAGAGAATATTTTTTTAAAAATCTGCGTGCTTTCTATAATTTCTCTGCCCTTTTCATGGTACCAACTACTTCATAAAACAAGAACTTCAGCTCTTTTCAAAGTAGTTGAAAGAAAAATGAAGTTGATTACAAAGGTCTCACTTCAATTGAAATATTTTTACCTTTTTAGGATTTCTGACCATCATGTTCCATTGTATCAGTGAGAATGAATTATAGCAAAACACTGAAAACACAACTCAGAGAAGAAGGTTAATTTATTTTTTTCTAAAATTAAGTAGTGACACCTTAATTCAGTCAACACTCTTCTTCACCAGGCTGGATTTTCCTATTCATTTTGGACTTCATAAACAAAATTCCAGGTTCATCTATCTACAAAAATACGGTAGATAATTTTTGATTTTCATTAAATGCCAGATAATTTACAAGTCCTTGAAAACCAGAAGAAAAAAGGAAGTCATCCTGTATCCCTCAAGACACTCTGCAGCATTTCCCAAATGTACTGGAAAGGAGGAATTTTAGCCTTCTTTAAAGTTTTAAAAGTTGCTGGGGAAGGCTTCTTGCCATCTCTTGGAGACAGTATGCCATAACTAGCATGGTGATGTACATTTACATCACCACAGCACAGAATCCTTGTTTTCCATCTTTATACAGAATGACCAATAATTTGAGAGTTGTAGTCTGCTGTCTCCATTCTTAGGATATATGGGATGATGCTGTCAATCTGAACATTTCCAATCAGTCCTGCAAAGAACAACTCTTCTGTGATGGTAGCACTCATCAGTCTAAGGGCAGGCAATCGGAGAAGAAGCCTAGATAGCCTGAAAAACAGGTTTGGCAAAAGAGAATTACAGTTTAATAGGCAAAGCGAGGCTTCCTTTTGATGTTATCCTGTTATCAATAAGAAAAAAATTATAAAGGATTACACTTTTGGTCATAGTTCAATAAAAGCTCAGCTCTTAGGAGGTCTAGTATTAAGCTTTTGTAAGTATGGAAAACAGATCAAGTTTTAAATTAATCCAGTATTTAATTTATAACTAGTCACATCTTTGACATTAGCGCAAACAGATATTAACAGGCATTTCAATATATGTAGCTTGCAACACTTTTCACTTGATTGATTCTCACATTTCTTAAAATGAAATACTTCTCAAATCAAAATAACTGAAGCTCTGAAGAAATGAAAGAAAAATCAAGCATATGATCTATATAATTTACATACCTGTAAGTATCATCTGGATATGCTTTTGTTACATAATCTTGGAACTCCATGTAAGCCTTTTCTTGAAACTTTTCAATCTGTATCACATTTTCTAGACCTGGGTGATCTGAAACACAATTTATATTGTTATACCTGCTCTGATGCACAAAACAAAAACAACAAAGCCCATCTGGGGCAACCATCCAATTAATTACTTTGCTACTGTAGCAACTTCTGGGTGTTTTCTGACAATTTTGATGCTGGGCACCTCCCCTTATTTGGATTCTTTTCTTAGATGACAGAGATCTATTTCATTTAAGCTGCCCAGATGAATATATTAGACTGCTCTAGTAGTCCAAGCAAATGCCGTTCTTGCCATGTGTAAAACTATGTCCATAATCTCATTCACATTTGATCTTGGCTCCAGTTATTGTGTTCCAACAGAACATAGTAGCATTATTTTGATATGTTGATAGTTCATTGGACAGTTGTGTGCTTAAACATTACAGGGAGCCTAGCCGCCATCCCAGACTCCATTTTCTTTACTTTATTTCTTCTCTGGAACTGCTGGAGCTAATTGCCCCCCAATCTCTCTCCCCCTCCTGCAGATCAATTCCTCCCAGCCCATTGTCTGCTCCCCGCACTGGTTCAGCTCTGCACACCTGAAGGGTGGTCAGTTCCCCCCCGAACGTGAGTCAGTGCTGATGCCTTGTCCTGTGAGCTTGGCATGCTGTGCGCTGTCTGTGTCCGTTGCCCTGTGCCTGCGATTCATCTGCAGCTACCTCCTGCCTATGAGGTCAGTGCAGCGGCAGCTGCATGCCCTGCTCCTGTCAGCCGCTGTTGCCTCACTCTCCTGTGCGTGCTCTGGAGTGAGGTGACAGCAGCCAACAGGAGTAGGGCACACAGCCATCACTGCACCAATCCCACAGGCAGGAAGAGGTGATTGGAGATGACCTGAGCCAACCCAGAGAGCATCAAGTCGTTTTTACACACAGTCTGAACCCGACACTTGTAATCAGGTGCCATCAGGTTCGGATTGGGTTGGAAGGTGCTACAACTCCCCCAAACCCAATATTTCATAACTCAATGGTATAAACATCCTGTCCTGTGAATGATCCCTCAATTTCTTAACTCCATAAGCCATCTATAAAGTATGGTTCCAAAGTAAACAGCAGAAGGGAAGGTCAAGTGTGACTGCACAGAGGAAATGTGTTTCGAGAACATGAGTTACCGCTGGAAGTAACTTCTTCTTTCTCCTTCATGATATTACTTTCAGAGCCCAACTACAGGAGGTTAGCTAGTAATCATATCCCTAAAAAGGCAGGCTGAGGCACTTTGCTAGTTCATCAGTGACTAAAGCACTGTCCTGCTGATACTAACGTGTATTCTTGATACTATGTGGAAAGAAAAGCAATTTGTGAACATATGAATTGAACTCCATGTAGCAGCCATACAGATTTCAGATAGGGGCACAGGGTAATACATTCCCACTGAAGCTTCCATCCCACTAAGTCAGTTAGCCTTGAGACACTGAAGGCACAAACATCAGCTAGTTCATAACTTGACTGGATGAACATTCCTTTCCAGTCAGAAAAGACTTCCAGGGATACTTCTGACAACACAAGTGTCAGAAGAAAGTAACTGGAAACACACAGGAAACTAGGTCAAGCCTTTGACATTTGAGCAAACTTTTAAAACTTGTTGCACTTTACAGTGTAAAACTTCCCAGTGAAATGTTTTCTACACTCCCACTGCCTTGATCTCTTCAGACAAGGACAAAACATCCGGTCCTAAAACCTAGCAGTCATGCTGTTGAGGCATGTTTGCATCACCTTGTTGCTGTGTTGGAGCAAGATATATCAACACTGGGAGAGTAAATGAATAATTTTTGGATAGAGAAGCAAGTGTACCACAAGGCATGAACTACCCCTTTGTAAGGCTAGACTCTTATGAGCCAGCTGTGCCCATAGGAAGACTTTTGATGAGTCAGATGAGTTGCAGATACCATCAAGCACTTGGTGAACACCAAGGGGGCAATTGCTGAACCTCTCACGAAACTGAGGTACTTCTTGTGATTCTTATCTGAATGTAACAGCAAGCATATTAAATATCAAGGACACAAATCAGCCTTGAAGTTCTATAGCAAGGATTATGCTCCCTTGAAAAAACAGATAATTTTACTTTCCTTCGGTATCTTTCAGTCACTTTCCTTCTGTACCCCTGTTCAATATAAGGAGCTCAAAATAGGGTAGGCGTTTACTTTTGGAACTTCTTTCTGGTACCTTTCTTCCAGGGTGGTTTTCATTTCCAGTACATCCTTTTCTCCCACTAGTTTTTCATGAGAGGAATTAAAAAAAAAGAAAAAAAGAAAAGGAAATGGAAGGTAGACCAAGTTTTGCCATGCTATGAACTCCAAGGAGTACCCCTTTCAATGATCTTTAGGATTCAGCTACATGAAGAAATGGTCTGTCATGCCTGTAAATACTGAAACAAAGAATACCAAAAGACTAGGGTAGAAGAGCCTCTCTGGCACATCCCCAAACTTGCTGCTAACATGCAGTGCCACGAGTAGATGAAACTACTGAGGCAGAAAAGAACACCTTTTCTCTCTTCTGAAAACAAAAGGGCTTCCCAGATTGTCTCTGTGTTTGCTGGCACCACCATTCCGGAGCCTGAAATATCTCTTCAACATGACAGCCACAGCCAAAGACCTGGCTGTAGTGTCCATGATAACAAATGAAGCTGCCAGAGAATTTCTGGACAACTAGCCTTTCTGGTATAAGACCAGAAATTCCTTGGTTTGGGGAACATACTGGGTTCAAGTAACAGCTCTGGACTAGAACAAAACATCTTATCTGGCCATAACTCTAGCAATTTGGTCTCTCCGTGCCCATGTTTTGATGACACTGTCCAGCTCTAGATTTATCATTTACAGCAGAAGTCACAACTGGCCCAGAGTAAAATATTGGAAAAATAACTGATACCCACACTGGTAACCTGGTATAAGGAATCTGGTTTCCTTGAGGCAGAAGCAGCAGAGTAAGAGTGATTCCAGACCTCTTTAACCAGCTCATTTTATTCTCTTTGTACTCCAGGATTCAAAAAATGTGTGTGGCTTGTCAGACAAAACTGCCAGTGGAATACCAATATCACAGCAATTCTACCCACCAAATCCTGAAACGCTTTGGCATAACTCACAGAAGAGGAATTCCTAGGACTGCCTCACCAGCTCCTGCTCCTCAGAGAGGATGCATTTGATTTCAAATCAGGCACAACTACCACTCTTGAAGATTTAAAATAGAGGAATCCCAGGGATCTCTGAAGAGGCTGTCACCTTCTTTGTAGGAGAAGGCTTCCGGGGGGGGAGGGGGAGATGTTGGTCTTCCATCATCTCATCACAGAGGCCACTTAAGGAGGAAGGGAACCACAAGGATCAAAAGCCCCAAGGTAGCCAGTACATGTATGGATGACAACTGGGTAAAATTTTGATTTTGGACCTGTCCAGGCTGACAACTAAGGTTCTAAAAGTTTTCCTGTACCTAAACCAAGTTCCCTTTGAGGTGGAGCTGCAGCAGACTGGGAAAGTACCTGGTTTTCTCAGTTTTAGGAAATCTATAGCATCAATCTTGGAAAAGGCAGGAACCATGAATCCAACAATGGCCCTTCCATATGACAGCCTGGAGCAGATTCATTGTGGGATCCTTGCCAGAGCATCTCTTTCCCTCACAGTACAGCTTTTTAGAATGACCAGTGCCAGAAGATGTGCCTTCTTTGGCTCCATCTGAAGAATTCAGGTCTTTAGCTGGGGAAATGTGCTTCATTAGCCTGGGATTTTATGGTAGGCATTAGCACCAAGGAAGGCTTATTGTCTATTGTCTAAGGAAGGTCTATCAGACTCTTGCATTACCAAAGCCTCTTGTAGCAGCAGATTCTAGAGTACAGTCTTATGGTACTCTGGGACCTTTTCATGCCTATCTGAAGTACAGAACTTTGTGAGATAAGAGGAATCTCTTTTAAATCCCATTCTTTGAGATGGGCCTCCCATTGTAAGTAAGGCTGAAGGAGACCTTATATATCTATATCTATATCTATATAAAAATGACAAGTGAGAAAAAACCTTAAACCTAACTCTACCAGTGCAACTATTTACAACTAGATTTGCATGTATAAGATTAGAGAAAAGGAAGAGTTTGGTTCTGTCACTTTCCAGGTGGCAGACTGGGGAATTTGAAGAGGGAGGATATTTATACATGCTGTCTGTGGAACGCTGGACTTGAGGAAATTGAGTGCATCCCATAACTGCCATCTGCTGTCTGAAAAGCGTCCATGATTAGGCATATGACTCCTACTCTGGGGCTCTGTATAGGTAACGTCATGAAGAATGTAGAGGTACAGTATGATGATTGGTGTGGAAGAGAGGTAGTGGGGGGCCTTCCTTTTTATTACCTCCTGTTCCTGAACTCAGTGTTCCAGTTCTTGTTTGTGTGTGTATGTAGTGTTGGGTGTGATAGGCTGAAGACAGTGGAAAAACCTTAACATGAAAATAGGATGTTTTCCAGTCTGAATGATGAATGATTAAGTATAATGAATTCCTGGTGTTTAAATAATATATAATGAGGTACTGTATGACAGATATAACCACTGTATTTTTACTGTTGCCTTTATTGTCTATATTCATAGATATGGCATAGTAAAGGCTACACAGCAGCTGCCGTCTATTCCTCAAGACTCACAATCTATTGAAATAAAACAAAGTCTTCATTATCACAGAAATCGTATGCAAATAGAGGATACAAATTATAAGGCTATTAGCATAGATGCTAAAATAATGATACTACTGACAGAGCGGTATCCAAGGGGATTTAGTGACTTTTTAAAATTCACCTCTGTTGGATATCAGCTTCAGGAAAGGTAGAGCAAAGAGAAGACATACTTGTTATTGTTGCTTTTAGAACATTTATGAGAAAAATGAGCAGACTGCAGACTTGCTCAGCAAATATCAGAGTAAAAAACTGCTCTAAATACAGAAAAATACCTGGCAGTTCATGTTTCCATATCGCAATTTTTGTTCTTTTCTATTATAAATCTTTGGATCTGTAAACGATGGATGAAAATCCTGGGGTCTGGAGATAATATCTTGGTGTAAATCAAATTACACACAAAAGACTACATTAAAAGAATGTTAAAGTAGAAAAGTCAAGCACTCAAAAGTTAGGAAAAGCCAGAATTAAGGTTAATTTGCTCCCCTTCTATGTATGTAGTATGATACAGTGTTTAATTACCTGATCAAACATTACTTCCACAGGACCTCTGCCTCAAACAGTGAATATGACAGACCGTGCTACTTAATATTTTATTTCATCCTCATTTTTCAATGTGTGCCGCTTCCTTTCCCACCCCTCCCTACTTACTGAACACTATTCAAACCCTGGCTCTGAATAGAGAATTTATTTATTTCTTCATGAGGTTTTCTATGTTGCTGATCATTATATTATCTGAGTATTTCACAAACATTAATTTAATTTAATTTCACAGCCTCCCTGCAAGATGAGGGAGTGGTGTTACCCCCTATTTTACACCTGGGGTACTGAGAAACAGAATGATTAAGGTCAGAAGTATCCACTAATTTTGAATGCCCATTTGACGTAACTAGAATCTAATTTTTCAAAGCATTATATAGCAGTTTATACATTCAAAGAACACCTTCCATTGTCTTATGTGGCAGCTGAGAGCGATCAATACTTCCACAAATCAGGCCTCATGGTCTCATTTTGGGCTTCCAAAAAATAAGAAACAGACAATTAGTGACAAATTGTGAAAAGCTTGGTTTAAGTGACCTGTCTACCACCACACTGGAACTCCAACAGAGGCAGGGATAGAATCCCATTCTCTAGGACAGCATTCAACATCCTTAACCATGAAACTATCCTTTCTCTTCCTGCTATCCCCTGCCTCATTCACTACATCAATTCCAACTTCCACAACAAATGAGGCAGGAGTCCTACAGACAACAGTATTCTTTACTACACAACACTGAATCATCCCCAGAGCAGGTCCACCCTGTGCACTGAATGCGGCAGGTGTCCTATGGAAAAAATGGTATGTGATCATATAATTAGACTGTCTCATAATACATATGCACAAGGCAGCTAAATCAAGGTTGCACAGGCAACCATGATTCTCACATTTTCTAACTTTTGAATGCTTGACTTTGCAACCTTAACATTCTTTTAATACACATCCCTCTCTCCTCACCCTCGCTCCCAAGCTCCTCATCTGATCTCTGTATCTCCCAATCCTGTCTCACTCTCCCTCCCTCAAAGGCTTTTTGTCCCAATCTCCTAGTCCTGCCTGCCCCTCACCTACTTATCTGATGTCACCCCTGAACTGTGCTCCTAAGTCTTCCTTCCTTCCAGTCTCTCCCCTCTCCAACTGATTCTCAAGAAGCAGAATTAGAGAACATGATGGTAAAAACCATTGGTCAATCTGCCTTATCATTTCTAGTGTTGTTAGCAATTGCTGAGCTGCGCTGGTGCTACCGCAACTTTGGGAGAAATGTCTAAAATTCTCAGTGAAGATGGAACCTTTGGTAGACTGGGAGAAGGAGGACTTTTAGATTTTAAATTAGCACCTAATTAAAATAAAAAAAGGTTCACACATTTGTTGCAGCTACAGAACTAAAAGGTCGGAAATTTATGAACTTGCATAGAAAATCACTCTCTCCCACACTTTTAACTGAAAGCTTGGATTTTGGAAAATACAATAACTTTTAAATACACTGTAAATACTCAGATCTCAATTGTCACAGAAAAGAAGAAAATTTTAAGTTAAAAATAATTACATACCAGGACTGAAGAGGACGATTGCTTTCAGATAAGCATATTCATACCCATCTAGGCAAAGCTTAACCATACTGTTACAGAACTCTTGCAGTTTGAAGATATGCTCCATCACTAGTTTTCCTCTATCTGTGGACAGCTTATCTAGATTAGTACAAAAAATTGAAGAATGGATTTTCTGGATAAATTTAATCCTGATTTCTAAATGATTCATACAGTTGGTAATATGAATCCATATTCTTCTTCTGAAGGAAAAAACTACAGGCCAATGAATATTTTATTTATTTATTTAAATACACTTCATGATTAGTCTGATAATCCTACTAAAGAGTCCAATGATCAGAGGTGGACTGGCACCTGAAATATTAATCACCAGAAGGGGGAAGAAGATTACATACTAGTAAATGGAATTCCCTGAATGTATTACGCCCCTGCATATGTACTCCATAAGAGTCATGTTCCATGCTCACTCATTACAGAAGCGTTAGCAGCACCAAATCTATTAAAGAGCACTTCCTCCATTTCAGGATCCAAATGTTCTAGAATCGAAGTCTGTAAAAGGATCCACCCCATGCCTGCCTTAGCTGTATTCCTAAACTATCATTTTAAATACATGACTGCAGTGGGGACGGTTTTTTGGATAGTAGCACGATTACTTTCCCCTTTTTAAAAGTAAGATGAGTCAATTTTTAGGAATCCAAACCAAGTGGCTAGTTGAAGACACACAAAACATTCAAGATCTAGACAGAAAATCTTGCCCCATTTAGGGGTATTAGAGCTAACACTACTAAGAGGAATATAAGGAATTCTCTGGAGAGGTCTATGAGTTTAATACCACAAGAGCCTGGCCCATGCTAGAACAATTAAAGTAACTTGAGCCCCAATCTAACTATTATAATTTTAAAACTATTAAAGCAAATCTATTTCTTTTTAGACATATAGAAAAATCATAGAATGGTGATGAAGGACAAAGCATCAAAGACTGAGATGTTATGTGTATCTCACAAGCAATTACAGCCCTGTTTTTCTTTTCTTTTTTTTTTTGGTAGATGTGAACAACAAAGTACCGTAGAACAAGACGTTTCAATATAAGGGGCTGATACCTCTAAGGGTACGTCTACACTATAAACCCACCGTGTAATTACTGCGGTGGTGCACGTCCACGCTACCTTCCTTGGGTCAGTGGTGCACATACTCACCAGCAGTGCTTCCACTGACCTACGAGGGGCAGTGTGAGGAGCTGAGAGGCTGGTCTCTCAGCTCTGCTGGCGGCTCCCTGCCATGAGCCTGACTGAGCTACAGGCTCCCTGCGGGAAGCCCCCTCCTTGCTCCCTGCTCCTGATGTCACCTGGAGCGTCTTGTCCCTCCCTGCTCCATTCCCCACCAGGGGCAGGGGAAAGCTGCCCAGGACTTCTCGCTATCAGGGAGTGGCATCCAGCCCTCTCCCCACCTGGAGCTGGGCAACTTTGTCAATTTCATGGCTCACCTGGGCTTCTCACCCCAGCTTCTAGCTAGGAGTAGGGTCCAGTCACCCAGCTCTCCAGGGCAGCAGGTGCTTTCTTATCAATTTCACGGCTTCTGCCCTGAAACTGACAAGAAAGCCGATGTAAGGGATGCAGTGTCTACACAGATACTGCATGGCCCAAACTACACCGACATCAGCCTTACACCTCTTGTGAAGGTGGAATTGTTATGCTGGTTTAGTAGAGCACTTAATTCAGTGGGAGGAAGGCTGCAGTGTAGACACTGACATAATTAGGCCAACATAAGCTGCCTTATGTTGACCTAACTGTGTAGTGCAGACCAGACCTGAGGGATATAAGATTTTTGCAGGTAAAGCAAAGATCTCTTTTGAAGAATTTTTTTTGGGGGCGGGGGGGGGGGGAATTTTTCAAAAAATGGTGCCTAAATTTGGTTTTCTGAGTAAATACCCTGATTTTCAAAATTCCTGAGTATCTAGCAGCTTTCCCTGAAATCAATGAAGGCCACTGGATGCACAGCAATTTTTAGAGTCAGGCCTCTCATTTAGGACCCTAACAGTAGGCACTAATTTTTGAAAACTCTAGCCTTAAGAATTTCCCTTTTTTCTACTGTAATCTTCCATGGAGCAAGATGAAGAGGATGTTCTTTGCTTCATTCCAAAGACCCGCACTCATAAAATAATTCAGTGAACTCAGGTTTCACTTTCTTTACTTTATTCTTTTGTTGTTCTTACTGAAACTCACCTGAAGGCCTAACGTCACCTCCAACCTCTCAGAACAAGAAGAGAAAGACTGAAATTGGTGGCTTCTTAGGAATTGCTATTCTTCTCATAGAGTCGAAAGTACTCCTATAAGTGTTAGGACCTGACTGTCTCATCACAGATCTTTCCATACCGACAGAGACCCAGTCAAGCAGCTCTTCAGTGGTTAAGGAGAATAATTTATCAGCCTCCTCTTTATACCAACCTTTTATATACTAGAAAACTTATGTCCCTCACTCAGTCTTCTTTTCTCCAGGCTAAATAAACCCATTTTTAAAAAAAATCTTTCTTCATAGGTTATGTTTTCTACACCTTCAATAACTTTTGGTGCTCCCCTCCAGATTTTCTCCATTGACTTTATATTGTCAGGCTGTAGTGTTACCACCCGGAATGAAGGAAGGCAGTCCACACTTATCTTTGAGCTTTTATCTTTGGCTTTCTGGATTCTCTATCACAGAATCAGTTTGCATCTAGTTCACATTCAGAAGTCTTTCCTCTCCCCCTCACTAGCACAAGGACTGTTTTTTTTTTGCAGGGTATGTGTGTTAAAACAAATTCTCAGGTACAATTATGTGGCAGTTATGAATAGAGCCCTGACTAGCATAGCTCCATGGATCATGAGTTATGTCATGATACCTACAATGGGAATCTACAGACCCAATTCATGAAGGAGAAAAAAATATTGTAACCTTTCCCTTCTCCATAATACATTTCAGTCAAATTCAAGTACATTTTAAAGTTAGGACTGCAAAGAAGCAACTAAAACAAAAATACTTAAGTCTCCAGGAACATGGAGAATCAAATTAATATGCTAAAAGTTTCTTATACTATAAACTGCTTCTAGTTTTAGGAACATATTTTACATGATTTTCCATAATGGGACTTGTACAGTAATAGATCTTAAGGCCAGAAGGGACCATTGTGATTGTCTAGTCTGACCTTCTGAATTACACAAATAATAGGATATCCATGTATTAATAATTCCTTCTTTAAATTAACAGTGGCCGTGCTTGAATTAGAGTATGTATATCTGTTAGAAAAACATCCAATCTTGATTTAAAAATTTCCAGTGATGGAGAATGAACCACAACCCTTCATAAGCTGTTCCAATGATTAATTGCCCTCACTGCTAAAAACTTGCAACTTATTACTCTTTCACTTCTCAAATCATATAAGCTATACACTGCCCACTAAGTTTGTTTAGTTTGTGAAATCTTAATTCTACTAAAACTCAGAATTTAGTCTTGCTTTACACCATACAAAACAGCAAGACTTCCAACACAATTTTATAGAGACTGATGACTGAATGCAGGACGCAAGTCAATTTTGACTGCACATATTTTCCTTGAGGTTGTTGAGCATATACTATTGAACTTTGCATTTTTAATTAGATTATTTGTCTAAAAATTTTCTGTGAGGAAGAGAGAAAATGGAAAGGAAGGGGATACATTAAAATACAGTTTTTATTATTACTAAATGTGACAGACTTCTGTAGGTTTGCTAAAATTTTCCCCATTTTTCATGGACTTTACATTATTATTTCAATAGTGGCCATTCAACTATGTACACAATAAATTCCCATTAACAATTCACAGACAACTAGTAAACTTCTGCACAGTATAAAAATTATGCACTGACATTTAACTCATGCTGTTAATTAACTCCCCATCTACACCCTGAAAAATGGCAGGATGCATCTTACCTTGCTGTAAGCTACCATGCAGGTGATTAACAAATGCAGTTAATATAGTTGCCACATTCATCACTTGTGAACACTGTGCAAGACCCAGTGTAAAAAGTTCGTTCCAGCAGGCTTTTACTAATGATATGCTGTTATCTTGCCTATTTAAAGGAACAAAAAAATTTGGTTAATGAAATTGTTTACTTGCAATTAAAGAGTGCTTCACATCTGCAGAGCACAGCACAAATAGTAACAATTAATCTAGTTTAGCCATTACTACCCCTTCCAACAAATCAAGATGCAGATCAAAAATATTTTTATTTGCATGTTAGTATTAAAATTCCCCAGTTTATGTTAGAAGTGGCATTTGTACAGAAGTTGGTTTATTTTTAAAGAACTAAAAATTAATAGTCTGCATTACAGAACGGGCCACCCAAATACTCTGAGAGAATTTGCTTCAATACAGAAATAAAACACCCTCCAATTGCACACCAATTGTGTAAGTCTCAACTACCTCCCCACACAAGAACCCATAAGCAGAATCATCAAACAACTACAATCCATACTCAGTGGGGACCCCCATTGTGAAAGAAATCTTTTCTGAACCCCTCTTCTAGCTTTCAAACAACCTGCCAACTCTCCAAGCTCAGCAGCAGCAGCAAAAACAGGAGAGGACAAACCAACTCAAAGTAGCACCAGACCCTGCCAGAACAGATGGAAAACCTGCAGACATGTCTCCCCTGCAACAATGATCAATGCCCACTCCCACATACCTTTCTAAATCCATGGGTCCTACACATGCCTAACCCAACATGTGGTGCACCTCATCCAGTGCACTAAATGCCCCAATTATACCTATGTGAGTGAAACCAGACAATCACTACTCTTGAATGAATTCCCACAGGAAAACGATAAAAGAAAAAACATTGTATCACCTGTGGATGAACACTTTTCACCAAGTGATCACACTATACCTGACTTATCAGTCCTCCTCCTCAAAGGAAACCTGCACAACACTTTCAAGACAAGCCTGGGAGCTTAAATTCATAACTTTGCTAGACACTAAAAATCATCTACTGAATAGACACACTGGATTTATGGCTTACTGCAACAATCTATAAACCACTAACAACTGCCCCTGATGTCTCCTCTCCTTCTCCCCTCCCCCCATGAGTGGAAGACTGTTAATGGTCCACTTCACCTTGAAATTAACTACTTATGCTAACCAATCTGTTCCACTTTATATTTAGCTATGACGCTCTGAGTACATTTCCCAGACGTGAAGAATAGCTCGGTGCAAGTCCAATGAAAGATATTACCTCACCCGCCTTGTCTCTCTACACATCCCTAGCACAAGCAAGCTGATAGACATCATTAGTTAAATTTTCAATGCATGTCCTATCACATTAATTTGCACAGGGTTTACACTAGTTTTCAAACAATATTTATATGCAGTGACAGAAGTTCAAATGGCTCCTGTGTTGAGGATTCATAGATTCATAGACTCTAGGACTGGAAGGGACCTCAAGAGGTCATCGAGTTCAGTCCCCTGCCCTCATGGCAGGACCAAATACTGTCTAGACCATCCCTGATAGACATTTATCTAACCTACTCTTAAATATCTCCAGAGATGGAGATTCCACAACCTCCCTAGGCAATTTATTCCAGTGTTAACTACCTGACAGTTAGGGAACTTTTTCCTAATGTCCAACCTAAATCTCCCTTGCTGCAGTTTAAGCCCATTGCTTCTTGTTCTATCATGAGAGGCTAAGGTAAACAAGTTTTCTCCTTCTCCTCATGACACCCTTTA
>NC_133769.1:87917144-87965979 GCF_003597395.2 Chelonoidis abingdonii
AAAACGTGCAAAAATAAATGTAAAATTTTAGACTCAAGTCCACTCAGTCCTACTTCTTGTTCAGCCAATTGCTCAGACAAACAAATTTGTTTACATTTTCAAGGAGATAATGCTGCCCGCTTCTTGTTTACAATGTCACCTGAAAGTGAGAACAGGTGTTCTCATGGCACTGTTGTAGCCGGTGTTGGAAAATGTTACATGCCAGATGTGCTAAAGATTCATATGTCCCTTCATACTTCAGCTACTATTCTACGGGACATGCGTCTATGCTGATGACGAGTTCTCCTCGATAACAATCCAAAGCATTTCAGATCAATACATATTCATTTTCATTATCTGAGTCAGATGCCACCAGCACAAGGTTGATTTTCTTTTTTGGTGGTTTGGGTCCTGTAGCTTCTGCATCAGAGAGTTGCTCTTTTAAGTTTTCTGAAAGCATGCTCTACACCTCATCTCTCTCAGATTTTGGAAGGCACTTCAGATTCTTAAACCTTGGGTTGAGTGCTGTAGCTATCTTTAGAAATCTCACATTGGTATCTTTGCGTTTTGTGAAATCTGTATCTCGAAAGTGTTCTTAAAATGAACAACATGTGCTGGGTCATCATCCAAGACTGCTATAACATGAAATAGATGGCAAAATTCAGGTAAAACAGAGCAGGGGATATACAATTTTCCCCCAAGGAGTTCAATCACAAATTTAATTAGCACATTTTTTTAATGAGCATCATCAGCATGTAAGCGTGTCCTCTGGAATGGTGGCCAAAGCATGAAGAGGCATACATACGAATGTTTAGCCTATATGTAAATACCTTGCAATGCCAGCTACAAAAGTTCCATGCAAATGCCTGTTCTCACTTTCTGGTGACACTGTAAATAAGAAGAGTGCAGCATTATCTCCTGTAAATGTAAACAAACTTGTTTATCTTAGTGATTGGCTGAACAAGAAATAGGACTGAGTGGACTTGTAGGCTCTAAGTTTTACATTGTTTTGGTTTTGAGTGCAGTTATGCAACAACAACAAAAAAAATCTACATTTGTACGTTGCACTTTCACGACAAAGAGATTGATCTACAGTACATGTATGAGGTGAACTGAAAAATACTATTCCTTTTATCATTTTTATAGTGCAAATATTTGCAATAAAAAATAATATACACTTTGATTTCATTTACAATACAGAATACACTACATATGAAAATGTAGAAAAACATCCAAAATATTTAATAAATTTCAATTGGTATTGTGTTAACAGTGCAATTAAAACTAAGATTTATTGCGGTTAATTTTTTTGAGTTAATCGCATGAGTTAACTGTGATTAATCAACAGGCCTACTTTACACTTAATGTTTCTAATGAAGGGTACTCATCAATTCTACAAATTAATTTAATCGTTTAGATATATTGTCAGGGATATTTTTGAAAAAGCAATATAAATGTGATTTTTCAAAAGTACAAGTTGACAATAATCCAAACCTAATTCAAGACTGTAAGAATGACCATACTGGGTCAGACCAATGGTCCATCTAGCCCAGTATCTTATCCTCTGACAAGGTGATCAGTATCAGATGCTTCAGAGTTAATGAACAGGGCAATTTATCCAGTGATCCATCTCTTGCCGTCCAGTCCCAGCTTCTAGCAGTCAGAGGTTTATGGACACCCAGAGTATAAGGTTGCATCCCTCACTATCTTTGCTAATAGCCATTGATGGACCTATCATCCATAAACACAGCTAATTCTTTTTTGAACCCTGGTCTTCACAACATCCCCGGCAATGAATTCCACAGGTTTACTGTGCTTTATAATGGCGAAGTGCTTCCTTTTGTTTGTTTTAAACCTATTGCCTATTAATTTCATTCAGTGACCCTGGGTTCTTCCGTTATGTGAAGGAGTAAATAACATTTCCTTATTCACATTCTCCACAATATTCATGATTTTATAGACCTCTATCATAACTCCCCTTGCGTTGTTTCTTTTCTAACATAAGTCTTTTTAATTTCTCCTCATATGAAAACTGTTCCATACTACTAATCAGTTTTGTTGCCCTTCTCTGTACTTTTTCCAATTATAGTATATCTTTTTTGAGATGGGGAGACTGGAACTGCGCGTAGTATTCTAGGTATGTGTGTACCACAGATTTATATGGTGGCATGATAGCTTCAATCTTATTATCAATCCCCTTCCTAATTGTTCCTAGTGTTAGCTTTTTTGACTGCTGCTGCACATTGAATAGATGTTTTCAGAGATCTATCCACGATGACGCCAAGATCTCTTTCTTGTGTGGTAACAGCTAATTTAGACCCCATCTTTTTGTTTGTATAGTTGGGATTATGTTTTTCAATGTTCCCTTGATATCAGAGTATATTCCAGGACAAATGGTCTATTTAGTCCATTGATTATATCAAAGAATGTTTGAACACTCACCCTAGAGCTTGGAAGGAAGGAATGGAGCGTGCCCAGTGCATGGACAAAAAGAGTAGTCTGGAGGCTGATTCACAGATATAATGAACATTCAGGTATTCAGGCATCGGAGAAGGCATGGTGAGCTGATGCAAAAAGGAATTGTAAAATTAGTGATCTTACTTCTTGTTAAAAATTTTAATTAGAAAAAACTAGTCTTTGACATAATGCCTTGCAAGGAAAAAAAGAAAGTAGTGTATTTTTAAAATAATATGAATGAGATCCAGCCTTGAAATAAATTGCATGACTGCCTTTGTTCAATATTAGCCACAATTGTTAAACTTGTATAGAATTACAGAGCACTGAAGAAACAGGGAAAATTTATTTGAATTCCACATTTTATAAAGATGATCATATATTTGAAAAATTTAGGTATGAATATCCCAAGTAAATTACATTGCAATCTTTTGATACATTTTTGAGAAGACTGATACTTTAGAAGAAACACTGTCAGCAGGATTATTTTGATGCAATTGCTTACACTTATAGCTATACATATTAAAAAAAATACAAATTGGGAGGTATCATACCTTTCCATAGCTTGCCCCAGAGGAGTAGAATAAATGGCCTGAAAAATTAGTGGGATTGCCAAAATTATTAGTTTTAGGGGGGGAAATATTTACAAAAATTCTTTGGTTTGTAGTTTTTAAAATGACTATTTTACAAATAAATATACTTTTTTAGTATGTTAACATGCTACACCTGATATTCAGCAAATATAAACTTCCTGATATCCTAGCACTGCTCATGTAAACAAGATGCTCACATTAAACATAAATGGCCACGCCTCCCAAGTGACTCTCACACATTGTTCCATCGAAGTCAACAGGTTTATTGCATGAGTAAGGGCAGCAGGATTTGACCCAAAATGGATATTTAATTATAATGCAGTAGTTCTATTTCCAGAGATTAATAATTGGCTATTATATATATAAAATTAATAGAATTAAAATAGTTTTCACTAAGATAACTATTTTAAAACGCAGAAACCGTGTTCTAAGTTTAGCATTAGATTTGTACTTACAAGCGTGACCAAAGAGTGTGCTGGTGGGAGAGGACAAAGTCCAATGCAATGCTCTGTATTGAAATGTTCACATATGCAGTCTTTTTATTTGCTCAAGTGGTAGCTATGAACTGAAGAGGAACAAGATGGAGGAAACTCCATAGGTTCATAAAGTGGAAATAAAAATACAAAGTATTTGGCTCCTGTCCCAAAAAACCTTGTGGAAAATGGCAAGAGAACTACAATCATAGAATCATAGATCATTAGGGTTGGAAGGGACCTCAGGAGGTCATCTAGTCCAACCCCCTGCTCAAAGCAGGACCAATCCCCAAATCGCCCTCTCAAGGACTGAACTCACAACCCTGAGTTTAGCAGGCCAATGCTCAAACCACTGAGCTTGGTTAAAGTCAATTAATATCCTAAAGCAGTGAGATAGGTAAGCAAAGGAGAAATCCTGTCACAAATGAGGTCCAGAGCCTCAGTTCTAAATCCTGCTTGCTTGGCTCATATGTCAAGAGTTCGTATGTATAGTATACTGTAATACTTATAAATCTCTGTTTTTTTGTAACTACATAGTGCTGTAGATCCTCTAGCATCGATTACAAACTGATTTTGAGGGAAATAAGCTACAGGGAAGATTGCAGCAAACGGTGCTGTTTATATAATAAACTGTGCTGCAAAAACACACAGGAGGGATATTAATTTTCCTGAACAAGAAATAGCTAACCATTGAACAAAAGCAGTGCATTCCTCAGAACATGACTGACAGTGTTTCAGTACACATGGTTTATTCCTTAAGAAATTCAAACAAATAAACAAATACGTACATACCAAATTCTTGAACTTTTAAAATGGCTAAGGAATTAGTTTTAATGGTTATTAAGTTAAAAACATTAAAAACATATAAAATACCCTGAAAGCTACATGTGCATCGCTGAGAAGCGGCCCCTCTATTTCAACGATATTCATGCTTGTTTCTCCACCAATCAGATGTACATTGGCTTCAACAGTCTCTGCAGAGCTCTGACATGCTGCATTCTCTCCTGGGTTTAGTGCTTTCGCAAGAGTATCAAATGCCCTATCAGAAGACATTGTTATCTATAAGTTCAGTCAAATTATACAGCAAAAGCAAGGAAAATGTAAAATCTTGGCTCAGTGTAGGCTTCAGTCTAGACAGAGTCTGTATAGGCTTGTACTTCCAAATATATTCTATTTTGCTGCCCAGTGTGACAATTTGAAAATCGCTAAAGCACCACACCTTACTTGGCCTGCTACATGCATTATTTTAAACACAAATATTGGGGGATGGAGAAGATGAGGGAGAAGGTTGTGGGCATAGAATCCTTGGGAATCTTAAGCCTTGCCTCCTGCTAGAACATCCACGGAGCAGATACCTGGGGCTTCCTTCTGGCAGCGGGGTGAGGGTGAGGGGAGAGGAGAGAGGAACGGTAGCCCAGTGGCTGCCACCACTGGGATCCTTTTCAGGGCTCCCTGCAGCTAACACAACAATAATCAGCCTTCACCCCTCCATTCAAAATACTTAGCAGATGATGGAGCAGCTGCCACAAAGAGGAGAGTAAAGGCAAAGACAGAGTCCTATCAAAACATCTGTCTATATGAAGGGGCTAAATAACGCTACTGCTGCCAGACATGGTGTCAGGAAGAGCAAGCCAAAGCAGTCCCAAAGGCTCTCTGATCTGCCTCAACCTTCCTGCCCACTTCAGTTTGGGCTGCGTAGTGGTGAAATGTGTGCACCATCATCCTTTCTTTAGAAAAGGAAATAAGGCTTCAATATTCATACATTAAATGTTTATCTCCAAGGAAATCCTTTTCCTTCCTACACTGCAACTCCTTCTGCAACAATAAGCCAAGTTTTACAAGCCTTACCCCCTAAGGATATGTCTACACAGCAGTTAGACACCCATGGCTGCCTGTGCCAGCTGGCTAGGATCCCAATGCTCAAGCTGTGGGACTCTTTAATTGCAGGTGTAGATGTTCCAGCTTGAGCTCTGGGACCCTCTTACTTCACAAGGTCCTAGAGGCCAGGCTCCAGCCTGAGCCTGGATGTCTACACTGTAATTACACAGCCCTGAACCCTGAGTCAGCTGGCACAGGTCAGCCGTGGGTGTCTAATCACAGTGTAGACATACCTTAAGGCAGTGGTTCTCATACTTTTGTACTGGTGACCCCTTTTCACACAGCAAGCCTCTGAGTGCAATCCATCTTATAAATTAAAAACACTTCTTAAAATATTTAACACTATTATAAATGCTGGTGCTGAAGCAGGGTTTGAGATGGAGGCTGACAGCTCGCGACCCCCCCATGTAATAACCTCGCAACCCCCTGAGAGGTCACAACCCTCAGTTTGAGAACCCCTGCCCCAAAGACCAGTCCTGTAGCCCTTGTTCATGCAGGAAGCCTCATCATCTCCAACATTTACTAGCATGAGTAAGGACTGCAAGATAAAGTTCCAAAGAAATGTCTAGAATAAATTTTTAGTGTGGACAAAAAAAATGAAATCATAACTCATTAAATAAGACAAGGTGTGTTCTGAGTTGTTTACGCATAGTATGGATTTCCTTTATTCTAAGTAATTTCAGTTCCTTTCCATCTCCCTCACTCACGGATGGCTATATAGATCTAATCAAGCAGTAGGGAAGAATGTAACATAAAGGGCATTAGACACAGGCACTTTAAAGTGTAGCTTAAATCTACTGCAGGAAAGTAAAGATTATATTTTGTATCTGTGAGTACCACACACAACAGAAGATACAGAAAGAACAAATGACTAGAAAATCAGTTTGCCTTCTTGAAAGGCCTCACTCTCACTTTCTTTAACAAATATTTAGGAGTCTCTTAGAATAAGTTTGTGTAATATTTGGAGGAAGTTATGTGAGATTTAGGCCTGATCTACACTACTAAGTTTTACCAGTAAAGTTTGCCTTATGTTAACTCATGTTTGGGTGAATTCATGCTCAATTCTAAGTCCTGTCAATAAAACCTAGGCTTTCTATTAGTCAAGTTAAATCACGTCCCACAAAACAACATAAATCCTGTACTGACACAGTTCTATGAATATAATGCCCGTGTGGATGCTGCATTACCTGTACTGGTACAAACAGTCCTCCAGAAACAATCCCACAATGACCCTTTCCCTGCCACAGTCACTGTTCTGGTCCCAGTTGTGAACTCTGCTGCCTGAAGGTCACAGTGATCAAAGTCCACTCCCTTTTAAAATCTTCAGCATGTTTTGGAAATGCTTCTCTTCCTACTGGCCCACCTTTTCTGCCTTCACACATAGGTAAGGCATATGGTAAAGCTGCAGCTAACGGGAGCATGGGGGGAGGGAATCAGGCAAGCTTGCGCTGCAGCCTGTTCTAAGAAAGAAGTCCTGGACTTCCTCAGTCTATGGAAAGAAAAAGCAGTGCAAACCCATCTGCGGAACTGCTGCAGGAATAAAGATTATTCAGACATTGCAGAAGGGATGCAAAACCTTGGCTATGACAGGGAAAAGCAGCAATGGTGGGCAAAGAAGGAACTGCAGCAGTCCTACCACCAATAGGCAAAGAAGGCCAACGGAAAATCTGGAGCTCCCTCCCACACCTGCTGCAACTATGGGGCACTGGGTGCCATACTGGGCAGACAATCCTTCGAGTGACAGCAGACACCTCGTAAGACCCAGAAGAAAGAACCCCAGCAATACACAGCGATGAAAAGTTCACAGTGGAGGGGGATGTGGAAGATGCAATCCCTGAATAGAACAAGGAGCTCTTCAAGAGCCTGCTAAACCTAACCCTGACTCACCAAGAGGAAGAACCCATTGAGAAAGGGGCAAGAAGCTCAGGTAGGTATACTGCACTTTTTAAAAAAAACTTTATTAATTGGTTTTGGAACTCCCCTCCCTCATCCCTGCCTCTAAAACTGGTGGCTGAACATATGCAGGCAAGAAACAAAGGAAGCCTTTTGAAGTAAACAGTTTATTTGAACAACATGCACTGGCAGTCATAGGCAAAAAACAAGAGAGAACACTATAAAATAAGCAACACAAAAACTTTCCCACATGTATCCTTTTGCCAGGGTGGACAGATTTTTAGTAATATAAATTGATGCACTGCAAGCAGGAAAATAAAATGTAGTGAAACCAACACTTGAGCATTCAATTCAAATACACAGAACATTTAAAATAATCCTTAGAAGCAATCCAGTAAATATTTATTCAGACTATATGATTTTTTCTGACTAAAATTGGATGGTTAACAGGTAATATCAACAAGAAAAATGCAGTGCTGTGGTATTTCAATCTTAGAATTCAAATGAAAAACCAATTATTTGCATGTGGTGCTTGAATTCAGGGGTAGAAAGAGGGAGAGATGGTTTATTGCTGGCTTATGGGGTCTGGCTTTGAATTGATTTTGCAGAAGCTAGGCAGCAGTGACTATCCTCTCCTCTTTTGGAGTTTTTGGTTGATCTTGGAACAAATCTCTTATCATTTGGCACAATCTCAACAACGTTTTCAGGTACTGTAGGATTTAAATTTTTCTTGAACATTTCTCAGGAGGGATGCTTTGTTTCTTCCACCATGATAGGAAACTTTTCCATGCCACCCTATAACAAGCTCCTGCAGCAGTGTTGGTGTGAAGAGGATGGCAGCATATGGACCTTGAGCAGTTACCTCCTCGGGGCCTTTGGTACCCTCATGAGTGATACATCAGCCAGAATCACAACTGCCTGTAATAAGTTTAGCAATATTTACTGCACTATCCCTACATGTATTACCCAAGACATAGGGAAAACCATCCCCCAACCCTTCATGGCTACAGGTTTGAAAAGTGCCCCCAATATACTCACCATGCTGCTAAACTGTCCTAAAGCAAGTCTGACCCATTTCATACTTTCATGAATATCGTTATGGCAACATTTTAGGCAATTGTCTCATTTATTTCCTACCTGCTAACCTTTTAACTCTAACAATATCTGAGTGTCTTGTTTATCAGCAGCTTCAGCTGGGATATCACTGAGAGTGGCCCCCTTCACACCTGCTAAAAGACTGACCTCGATCAGGAAGACAGGGGAGAACATGCTCAGATCTCCTCAGCAGCCCAGAGCATGCAGCCCACAAGACAAGAAAGTCGAGGGAGTGCATGCTGGAGGAAAGGCACAAGTATGAGGAGCTGCATAGGTAACTCCACCAAGACATGCAGTTCCTGAGAGAGCAAAGGAAGATGCTATAAAGTGTTATAAACCCCACCAGCCACTGCATTACATGGACAATTCTGTTTCCACAGGTTGGCCCATAAATACTCCCTCGCCAAGGCATCAGCATAATATGTCACAGTAATCCCTTGCTTTCAACGCCAGTGGAAAATAAAGAGTATTTCTATGACTGTATGCACACTGGTCTGTGATTCATATAAGAACGGTCAGCATCTTGCACTTTCTTTTAAAATGGTTTTAAATGTTCTTAGAACCACATTTGTTATTTATTACTGTTCAAAATTTTGTTTTGCAAAAATCAAGATTTATGTTGTCTTGCAAAGCAGCTTTGTGACCTCTATCACTGGATTCATAAAATTCATTCAGAATTCATTTAAAATTAATATACATGCCAAGTACACTTTAATTATTAAGTGACAAATTAACACAAACCACCACACTGGGATTATGGGGTGCACAGTTAAAATGCGCTTTTGAGACCCCCCCTTAGCCATACAAGACCTTGATGGGCTCTGGTAATTGTCGAGCTGTTCAATATCAGCAGTCTTTCCATCTTCCCCCCTCCACCTTGCTGGTAATGTTTCCCTTTGCTTCACAAATACTAGGAAAAACATAACATGCAACCTAGTCATAAGGCATCTCCAGCATCCTGTCAATCTACCAAATGCACACTCAACAGTCATTGTACACCAGCTCAGACAACAGTTAAATCTTTCCTTGATGCTGTCCAGGTTCCCAGTGTATGTTTTCATGAGCCAGGGAAGCAAAGAGGAGGACGGGTCTCTGAGAGTCACAGTTGACATCGCAACCCCACCAACGTGAATGTGCTAGTCCAGGAAAAAAAGTGTCTCTGCACATAGACTATATTCCTAAAAATGTGAGGATTATGCACCTTCCCTAACCATCCTATGTTAATGTCCCAGTGAACCACTAGTGCTTCCATAACTAGGGAAAAATCTCTCTTTCCGTTTATGTACTCAGAAGTAAGGGCGGGGTGCCCAGAATCAGGATGTGTTCCCTATTACTGCCTCACCAGTTTGAGAAGCCCATTGCACTGAATCCAGCTATTATTTTCAGTACATTGCCCATAGTCATAATCCTGTACAACAGAACATGCTTACTGGCCTTATACACCTGGAAGATGACAGGCCCCACCATAGACTTTCCAGCAGTAAACAGGTAGCCCCTCAGCTGATAGCAATCTGAGGTTGCAAGCTTCCATAGCGCGTCAGCCCCCGTTTTTCCTCTTTGCTGCAAAGCTGGGATGAGCTTGACCCACAACTCCAGAAATGTGGCCTTCTGCATCCAAAAGCTCTGCAGATACTGCTGATTGACCCAGATCCGCATGACAATCCAATCCCACCACTCGGTGTTCATTTCATGGATCCAGAAGCATCACTTTACCACGTGCAGCTGGTTAGTAAATACCTTCAGCACACACATTTTCATTCATTGTCTGCATCTTCCCTCCCCTCAGTTTTCTCATTTTTATAGCTGCACAGCCAGCTGCTGTGACAGTTGTTGAAGAATACAGAAGAACCAGGCACCTGTCTCTAAAATAGACATGAAAACTCTACTGATCTATTCAGCATCCATACTTCTGCCAGCAAGATGGCAGAAAGACTGAAAACCAGCATGAGGAACTGAGAATATTTTTAAAATGGCCCGAAACAAGACATCTATGGGATAGAACAGAAGGAACTGTGGAAACTTGGCCTTGAGCTCCCACAATTCCTTTAGAGGAGTGCTGGTATCCTACAACGCCCTTCCAAAATATCCCAGAAGGCAATGTGCTGATGGTAGCATGGGACACATTTGGATGCCAACCCACAATGCAAAGCACTTTTGCTGATTCAATCTCTCACTGTGAGGATGCACTGCACCGTTAAAGGCAGTCAAGTGTGCAAGTGCTCTATTGAAATTGCCATGTTGGCAGCTGCATGCCAGCAGAAATGCTACCAAGTAAAGCTTTCTAGGGTAGACATGGCCTTCGATCAAAGTTTCAATTTTACATTTGAAACGATTTTTCCTCTAATATGCATTATCTGAAGGGAAATTCCCTTTTGATGACTTATGAGAGGGAACGATGTATTAAGTAAGGTCAAAGCTCTCCCATCTTGCTCATTAATATACACTATGTAGATTGGTTTCAGAGTAGCAGGTATGTTAGTCTGCATCCGCAAAAAGAACAGGAGTACTTGCGGCACCTTAGAGACTAACAATTTATTTCAGCATAAGCTTTCATGGGCTACAGCTCACTTCTTCGGATGCATAGAGTGGAACACACAGATAAGAGATATTTATACATACAGAGAACATGAAAAGGTGGAAATATGCATTCTAACAGGAAGAGTCTAATCAATTGAGATGAGCTATCATCAGCAAGAGTAAAAAAAAGGTGCCAGAAGTAGTTCTGTTCTTTTTACTATATACATTGCAATTTAAAAAAAAATACATACAAGAACATTAAAGGGTGCAAAGTTAGGCACTGAAAAGTGTAAGGAAATGTCAAGGTTGTCTGTGCTATCTTACTTCTATTCCCTTGTGCATTTGTACATTACGGTCTTGAAGAACATTATCATAAACTATTATATTCTCCAAAGTCTTGTCTCATATGGTATACAGATTGAGGGCCCTATAAGGTTCCTGTTGATGTCAATGGAAAGAGACACATTGACTTCAATGGGAATTAGATAAGATACTGAAAGAGGTAGGTGTACATAAATTCTGCTTGCAACAACAGAGTAAATACAGAGTAAAGCAAACAAAAGCCTAGGGGCCAGATCCTCAGCTGCATTAATTGGAGCTAGACTAGTTTATCCCAATGGATTTACTCCAAATTTACATTGATGTAATATAGTAATTTTTGGCCCTGAGCATACAGGATGGACAGTATGTAGTGAATGTATACTACCTTGGCTGCTGTTCTGTAAATGCCTGAGCTGAAACGGTGGGCAAGATTGTGGTCGAAGGATTAATTGGACCAGCACCGCTGTACTACCTACTTATCCTACCTACATTAGTACTGAAAAGGTTCAAATTAAAACCAATGCAGGCAAAGGATTTGTAAGACGTACTCTGAGTGAATGCCATTGTAATAATACTGAAAAAATCTATGAAGCACTTCTCTATGGACAGAAAGTACTTTATGAGCATTCCAGGTGACTGAACTGGAGTTGTCAATGTTCAGTTACCCGTGTAGATGGGACTTATGAACAATACATTTTCCTATGTGGAACAAAGTATTAAAAGAGTATATAGTATATACTATATGGGCCAAGGCCTACTACTTATGACAATCATGGGAATATAAATCAGCCACCAACGTTACATTTAAATTCTTTCCAAACACAAATATAATTTACTTATATTTATTTCTAAATGGAACTTCACTGCAAAAATTTTACTCACAACTCAATTAGCATCTTCTGTATGGTTATTCTTCATCACAAGTTCAGTATGTTATTGTAATGATTTTTACTGAAGAACTGTCTGCGTTGTTCGATTGTGTAAGCTTTGAGTGAGATTACCAAAAAGAATTATATTTAAAATTTAAATATTGTAGCACGCCTTACCTGGTAACATCACTACTTGCTTGCTCTTCTTGATGAAGTTCAGACAATGATGTATCTCCATTGCTTAAACTTTCAATCATAGACAGCTCAGCACTACTTTGAGACATGTCTTTGGATTTACTGAGATTTGCTAATGATGTTACCACATTTGCCAGTGTGCTTAAATCCCCTTGACAGGTCTCAACCTAGGGGGGGAAAAAGGATAGCTTTAATCCTTTCACACTGACAAAACCTGACTTTGTAAAGGAAAAAATTCAGCTTTCACACTAACAAAAGAAGACATGGAATTGCAAACAGAACCCATGAAAACTAAGTTGCTTTCAGTAACAGATTAATTAAAATGAAGAAATTAGAGGTGGCACATGTTAATTTTGAAACAATTTTTTCAAAAATGAACTTTTACTAGTAGTTGACATGTATTTTTATGGGAACAGTACTCCAAAAAGCAACAATAATTATGGAAAGACCTGCTGCTTTTAAATTATTCTTAACTGTGGGAGGGAGGGGATGCGGGACAGGCACACTTACTAGTTTCTTTAGGCCAAGCTCATTGCACACACTAGGGGCTCCTTGCATCCCTTCAATTCCCCTCACAAGCTCCGTGTGGTGTTCCATCCTCCCAGCTCCTCCTAATTTTGGAACTCCTTGTAACCATCCCTATGCTAGGGTCCCCCACTGCCCTGCCTCTTGTCCCCCTTCCCACCAGCCAGGGTGGCTGGGTGCCCCTCTTTGCCACCCTATCCCCATTAGTATTTAAAAAAAATTCTGTCTGGGAGACATGTCGTTAAGGGTGTCAACTTGTTAAACTGTACTGGGAGGATGGGAAGAGCTGAGATTTTTATGCTGGAAGGTGTTAATGGCTGCCATCAATCAGTTCTTTGATCTCTGGACAACTATAGAAGTGGTAAAGTTGCTGAGTCTGATAACCAGATGCAAGGGGCTCTACGTATCCCCCCATTTCCCTCTTTCAGTTCCTCAATTTTCACCAAAATCAATAGGATTTTGTCCATTGATGCCTACCTAGTATATTCTCCAAAATGACTGGATGCAACATTCAAAGGTTACTGCGCTGCATCCAACTTGATGAGAAATACCATCAAGTTGAGTGACAAGGTATATCTTGGGACCAATACAGCTTCAGCAACATAGCAAACATCAAGTTGAGTGTAAGACCTTGCTTCACTCGGCGAAATTACTGGTATTTCACACTGTTGAACTGCACAGTGCCTAAGATTTCTCAGCTTTATAAATCCCATTTGTTTCTGTCACACATTTTTTTAAACTAGTTCAGCATTTGAATTTTCACAGTCTACACTATGGCCAAATTTTTCAGAACAACTGCAGAAAGCTTTCTTGAGACTTGCTTTTTGGTCTGTTTGCAGTGCTGTTGCAGCCATGTTGGTCCCAGGATATTAGGGATATGCCCCAAGAGAATTTGCTTCAATATCTGGTGGGGGGACACCCTCTGCCCACACACCCCTAGTTGTCCCCTGTCTCCCACACTGGAGCCCATACAGGGTTTCATTAAACCATAACTCAATGGGGACCACATCCTGAAATAAATCTTTCTTGAACCCCCTCTTCTGGCCTTCAAACAATTCCCAAATGTCACCAAGATCATCGTCAAAAGCAAGCTCCCAATAGACAAGGACAAACACATTCAAAGCAGCACCAGACCCTGCCAGAGCAACAGATGCACAACCTTCATACATAGCTACACTGCTATGATGATCAATACTTCCCACAACACTCCTTACAAAACCCATGGGTCCTATACATGCCTAGCACAATGTGTAGTATACCTCATCTAGTGCACTAAATACCTTAACTACAACTATATGGGTGAAAGAGGAGGCTACTTATGTTTAACTGGAGGTTCTTCAAGATGTGTGGTCCCTATCTGTATTCCAATGAGGGTTTATGCATGAGCACGTGTTCTGAGCCAGAGAATTTGAAAGTAGTAGTGTCCGTTGTTCTGCGCATGCGCCCCTGCCTCACCTTATGGCTTCATATGAGGTGATAAAGGGTGGGGTGTACCGACCGTGTCTCTAGTTTCTTTCCCACCACAAATCCAAGGGATCCGCAGCAGAGGGGAAGGAGGGTGGGAAGTGGAATCCAGGTAAGGACCACACAAAGAATCTCCAATTACAGGTAAGTAACCCCCTCTTCTTCTTTGAGTTATGGTCCCTATTGTATTCCACTGAGAGTGATTAACAAACAGTACCTAAATTGGAGGAGGGTGCAAGGATTAGGATGGGATGGTTGAGTGGAGGACAGCCACACCAAATGAGGCATCCCTCACAGAGTTGTGCACCATAGTGTAATGTGTAGTGAAGGTATGTACTGAACTCCATGTGGCTGCTCTACATGTGTCTGCAAGCAGCACTTCATGGAGAGTGGCCATGGTTGAACCCGGAGCTCTTGTGAAATGGACTCTCAACTCCATGGGTGGAGGCAGTCCTGACAACTCATAACATAGTGCGATGCACCCAAAATTCACTGGAGATTCTCTGTGTAGAGACTGTATGCCCCTTAAATCTCTCCACTACACTGATAAACAATCTAGGAGACTTCCTGATCAGTCTTGACCTCTGCAGTTAGAAGGTCAAAGCCTGCTGGAGGTCGAAGGAGTGATGTCATTATTCCTCTTCCGAGGTATGAGGCTTTGGAAAGAAAGCAGGTAAGTGGATGGGTTAATTCAGACGAAACTGGGATACAACCTTTGGTAGAAACTTGGGATTGAAAAAAGGGACATAAAGCAAACCCAGTGACTCAAAGAGCATTTTCATTAGTGTTGATAGAACGAGGCTGAGGTTCCACTGGGGATTGACAGATTGTGCACGTGGGAAAGTTCTGATGAGATCTTTCCAAACCTAGCACTCAATGAGTGTGTAAATACACAGTGCCTTTCCATGGAGGGGGCTGGGGTGGAAGGCACTAATTGCTGCTAGGCGGGCTTTGAGGGTGAGCCCCAGTGTTTTTAAGAATGCGAGGTAATCTAAAAGAAGAGGACTCTCCACTTCCTCTGGGAAAAGCTCTTTCTGTTGGGCCCAGGAGGTAAAACAGTTCTATTTGGCTTGGTAGGAACCAAGATGTTGCTTACTACAGTGTTATGGAGTTTCCATTCATGATCAGACACAAATCTGCAGCTGAGAGAGTCTGCAATCACATTCTGAGTCCCCAGAAGATAAGCTGCAGATAGCAGGATCTTGTGGGTGATGCACTAATTCCATAGATTGACTACCTCCACACACAGAACAGCTCAACTGAAACTCTAAGGTGAGGCAAGGGTGCATGCGCAGACCAACAGACACTACCATTTTTAAATTCTCCGGCTCCAGATGCATGGTGAGCATGTGTAAACCATCAGTGTAATACAATAGGAACTATCACTCGAAGAAGAATGAGACAATTGCTATGCTCTCAAATGAGCTCACACAGAAAAATGAGAAAAGCAAAGAACACTCATCTCCCGCGGGTGAACATGTCTCATAAAACGATCACTCCATATCTGACCTCAGTCCTCTACCTCAAAGAAAACCTGCACAACACCTTCGAAGATGAACCTGGGAGCTTAAATGCATTACTTAACTAGACACTAAAAAAGACTCTGGATTTATGGCTCATTACAACAATCTTGTTACCCACTAATCCTCCTGGGGTCAGCAACGGGTCACTCTTCTATAGAAGACAGGGCCTCCATATATGTTATATTAACACAATTTCTACACACACTGCATCTAGTTACTGAGAATAATTAGAAGCAGTAGTAAGCTACTTTCAGCAAACTCTTCTTTGGTGTAACCAAAACAGAAATAGTACATATATATAGAATCTGGTATGATGTACAACACAGCATTGGAATGGTGCAGAGTCTAAATTGAATATACAGAGCAGAAAAAGATGAAAAATACGGGGAAAGTGGTGAAACTAGCACATATATATTAAAATGTAAAAAAAAAAATTGCAGGAAAATTGGGTGCACAATTCAGGGTAGTTTCATTTATTATTCTATTTGTATTCTGCCCATCACTGTGATCCTCTAGATAAATTACAGATTAATTGTAAAACTGTAGCTAATAAATAACAATTATTGTCTCTACCACCATGAGTCACTGTTCAAATAGCCCAAGTGCCAGTGGGTATGTAACTGAATATGATCTTTTCTGGATTTCATTTGTAAAACTTCCCTAGTATGTTCTGCAGTTTTGTAAGCCGATCAGAAGTAGAGGGAGGATGTTTATGAAGAAGGAATGGATGAGAAGTCATGTCAGCCTAGCCATGCAGAGAAGCCATACCACTATAACAAGATATACTCTCTTTTTACTTCTTGATTTTGCTGTTAAATAGCCCACAAGGTAGCCAGTAGCTTAAGGTAGGCAGCCGGCCAGCAAGCAACCTTTTCCCCATTAAAAATCATTTTAAGAAAAGAGCATGCACACTTGCAGGCAAAAACAAAGCTGTCCTCTCAAGTATGCCACGTTTTATTTAATTACTTATTCATACTCTTGTTTTCACTGACCTGTCTGTTAAGGGAAGTCTTTTGACTAGACCTTTGCCAGATGCAGCAAGCAGGGTAAAGTGCATGAGAACAGAAGAAGGAAATTGGACATCAGTTGAAGAAAGAAAAAAGTAAATGAATAAACCAACAGAACTCAGATGAAAATGGGAACAGAGAAAAATCAGGCTAAAAAAATCCACAAGGAAGAGGCATGTTGTTTAGTTATCTCTTAACAACTGAGCGTGTAATGGGTCTGAATTGCTGTCTGATCTGTCTTTTGTTTAAATTTAAGGAACAACTTCTTTTTCCTTTATGCCACTTTTCCTAGTGAGGGTCATGGTGGCAGCATGGAGAGTAGGGAGGACCAGACCTCCCTTTCTTCTGTACCAGGTTTCAGTTCCTCCTGAGGAGTTCCCAGGACAGCCGGGAGATAAAATCCCTCCAGTGTGTCCCTGGTCGGCCTCAGGGCCTCTTCCCAGTAGGACATGCCTGGTAGAGTTCCAAAGGAAGCTTCCCACGGGGCATCCTTATCAGGTGCCTGAACCACCTCAGCTGGCTCCTCTTGATCTGGAGAAGTAGTGGCTCTACTCCAAGGATCTCCCAAATAGCTGAGCCGCTCGCTCTGTCTCGGAGAGTAAGCCTAGCCTCCCTGCGGAGAAACCTGATTTCTGCTGCTTGTATCCGCAATGTCGTCCTTTCGGTCATTACCCAAAATTAATGACTGTAAGTGAGAATGGGAATGTAGATCAACCTGTAAACGAGAGCTTCATCCAAGAACTCAGCTCTCGTTGCGCCACCACAGATTGGTACCGGGTCTGCATCACTGTAGCTGCCACACCAATCTGCTGGTTGATCTCACGCTCCCACTTACCATCACTCGTGAACAAAACCCCTAGGTACTTTAACTCTTCCACTAAGGGCAGCTCCTCCCCTCCCCACATCTGGAGAGTGCTGATTCTCATCCCAACCATTTCACACTCAGCAGCAAAATATTCAAGTGTGCGTCAGAGATCACAGTCTGAAGAAGCAAGAAGGACATCATCTGCAAAACACCAGAGATGCCACTTGTAGTGGATACACTCCACAGCTCAGCTGTGCCTTGACATCCTGTCCATGAAAATCATGACCAGGAGTGGGGACAAGATGCACCTTTGGTGGAGTCCAATGATCCCCTTGAACAAACTTGTCTTAATGCCAAGAATATGATCACAACTCTCACTTTGAAAACAGAGGGACTGCAGCATTTCCCACAAGACCTCTTGGGGAACGTGGTTATATGCCTTCTCCAGGTCTATAAAACACAGATAGACCAGATTAGCAAACTACCATGACCCCTCGAATATCTGCGAGACAGCAACTAGCTGGTCTGTTGTTCCACAACCAGGACAGAATCCACATTGTTCCTCCCGGATCTGAGGTTCAACTAACGGGTGTTATCTCCTCTCCAGCACCCTCGCATAGGTTTTGCCAGGGAGGCTGAGGAGTGTGATCCCCCTATAGTTGGAACACACCCTCTGGCTTCCTTTCAGGATCACCACCCTGGTTTGCCAGCCCAGAGGTATTGCACCTGCCTTTCACGCAACACTGAAGAAGCGCGTTAACCACCACACCCCTACATTGTCCAGTGCTGTCAACATCTGCAGATGAATTTAAGAAACTATAGTTCCTTTTCCACCCCAAAGACTATGTCGTGAATTCTGAAAGAGTACTTAGTTTTGTGAGAGGATACATGGTTCAGAGAGAATGCTACTACTAAAGGTATTTGTGAAATGCATTCAGATAAGAGCCATAGCTACCTTGGTAAGGGATTCCAGGTCACCCAACCTTATTTATATTTTCAAATAATCAGCATGTGAATGCAGAAATGCAATTAAAGATGTGTGATTCAGAGACAATATCCAAAAACCTGTGGGTAAGAAATTTGATAACACACTGCGAGTCCAAGTAGGAAAGTGGCTGGCCCAAGTTCACCAACCAGTCAGCACAAAAAGGAAAAAAGCCTGCTGTGCTCAGAGTCCAAAATACTAGAAAAAAAAAGTCTTCTGCAAGAGGAATAAGTTCTACAGCCAGCAATTTTCTTTTTCATTTATGTCTCAGGTTTTCTAAAACAGGTAAGAATTACAGGAAGGTGTGTCCGTACTTGACACAGCTGGGTCATGCCTTCACTGCTGCTACTTGTACTACTACAGATACGCTGCCGTTTACACTTACGTTAGTTCAGTGAAAGCAGGCAGCAGTATGTCTATGCAAGCTGGGGAATCACACCTCTAGCTCGTACTGTAGATGTAGCCTTAGGATTTTATTCATGTCATCACATACCTTATCTTGTGTCATAAGCACCGTAGGCTCACTTTTTATTCCGGACTGATGAATATTTACAAACATTCCTGACTCTAGCAGTCCTGTTGATCTGAAGAAAAAAAAAGTACAAATTTTAGTCTTCTGATGTTTCTGAGATCAAGAAACTATTAGTCTTGAGCATTATTTAAGTACCTTGCTGTTTCATTGTCGGTTACAAAAGTTGGAGTTGCAGCAAGTGGGCTGCGCAGATCTTTTCGGATATAGATCTTTTCTGTAGAAGCCGCACAGTTAGAAGATTTTTCTCGTGATACTTCAATTGGTTTCCTCTCGCACTGAACAGCTAACAAAATGGTGTGTAACTATTAGGTGACAACCCAAAATTCACGAACAGTCAGATGGAGATATCACAAACAAGAGTGTTTAAGAAATTGTGTCCTGTTTTTCCAATTACTGATAAAAAAGCTTGCAGTTTAATATATTTGTGTTTTTATATAGACGCTATATTGACTAATAAAAGTGCATAAAAATCATTAGCTATGACTCTGGATAAATAAACACACTTGTTTTTATGTTGAAGGAGTAAAAGACTGAAGGTCAAACACATAAAGGATAATAATTTTAATTTCATCATACATTTAAAAGTGGTCCTTTGGGAGTTTTCACCTGTCTGGATCCTCACAGGAAGGCTTTTTTGCTTCATATTGTCTCAGTCTATCTGCTTTTGTCTACTAAGCCCACATGTTCCCTCCCAGTTAGGGAAGTGGTCATACTGTCTCTTTTTTATGCTCCTTCTGGAAATTTAATCCACAATTACTCAACCTCTTGGTTCCATGCAAACAAATATTGCATCATTAAAATAAACTGGAAATGTTCTACCACATGGGGAAATCTGACTCCAAACAACAAAGCCAACTGGAAACTTACTTACACAACTTCATTTTAAGAACTCAAAGGGAGAACTTCTCCTTATGAGGAAATAACTACTTATATACTTACAACGAATTTAGTTTGGTCATTGCAAAATCAAAACACATATTAAAAATGTTTACGAGATGGAATGCCTTAAAATATGGAGGGTCTTATTCTCCTCTCTGTTACATGAATTTTAAGATGGTGTAACTCCATTTACTTCAAGGGAGTTACACAGTGGAAGAGTGTGGTGACCCAGCCCAGTAACCTGTAAGTTCAACCCAATGCATAATTTAAAATAGGCACCAATGCACCTGGCCACTTTAAAGCCATTTACCCCCTACGGACTATAGCATTACACGCTACATATAAATACGTTATGTTTAATACAAGTTTGAGATTCCATTTGTGGGACTATTTTAGGGTAGTGAGACCATAAAAGTCATAAAAAGAAAGGATTAAAAAATAAACATGGTCACATTAATCCGTAACTTTTAAAATTACATTGTCTTTGAGCATGTACATAATTAAAATCTGCCAGCAAAAGGAAATTTTAAAAAGGAACTTAGATCTGCAAGAATTAAGTCATATGTGCCTGCTAACCTCTGCCTGGGAGATACCTTCTTCTGCTGGGCAAACTAGGTAGGGTATAGAAACTGCTGCTACCACAACTGATGGACGAACTGACGGGAGGATGGAGTTATTCAAAATTTCTTCAGCTGCTAAATTTACAACCAGACAATTTATCACAGAAAATGGATGCCTGCTGCCTAGGAACAACACTTCATTCTTATTTACTCTGTTCTGTGTGTTTTTAAGGTAATTTCATCTTTGACAAACTGCCAAAATTCAGAGTCTGAGTCACACTGGACTAACAATTCTTTAAGGAGAAGCTGATCTAACTATTTCATAACAGTAATGAAGGTAAAGCCTGATTTGCATGCATATGTAACAGTATATTCTCCATAGCACAAACCCTGTCATGAATGCGTGCTATATTTTATATATATATATGCCTGATTTTATCTCTCTCTCACACACACACACACCCCCCGACCAGATTTATAAATCTTACTTATACTTACAGTCCTGTTTCATTCCAAATGCGATGCATCTCTGCAGCCTACAGTACTGACATCGGTTTCGATGATGTTTGTTAATAACACAGTCTTTTGCTCCTCGGCATGAATAAACTAAATTCTTTCGTATGCTTCTTTTAAAGAATCCCTTGCATCCCTCACATGTTACTGCTCCATAATGACGTCCTAGTTGAAGAACAGCACAAGTCAAGACATTAATTTTACAATGTTAATAACATTTTCCCTCTTTTAAAAAGAAATTACATTTAGACAAGTCAAAGAGTATAACTTTACATAGACAAGGCATGAATGTACTTTTTTAAATGAGTTACAGATATGAAGCTACTACTAAGTGGCTAGAGAATCACACAGACAAGTAAACTAACCAAATCTCTGGTTTAAACCACTCACGCAAGATGACCATTTTCCAATAGTTTATTAACTCCTTGACTCCAGCGTCTCTGTTGCTAGCAATAGCAGACAAGCCTGAAAATTGGCTTCCCCCTCCCCAAGAGCATTAGGATGAGCTACCTTAGTTACCTGAATTATACATACTTTAGTAATTTTTCTCAGTGACCCTCTAATCAAGTTCTTTTATTGTCTATCATACATTTTAGCAGCATAACTGCATGATTTAAAGATGACATAAAGATTGTACATGTAAAGAGGAGACAGTATAAATTTATTCACTTGACACTATCTGTTACCATTTCAAAACTATCGATTTTTGTTTTTTTTAATTGGGGTAAAGATAAATTCATAATTCTCTTTTATAATGAAAGTATTCAGTGATGTAAATAAACAAAAAATGTGTTAAATCAATAAAAAATTCAACATTTCCACAGTTTTTCTCATTGTGCTATTCTGTCCCTACAATCCAGATTTTATTTTTCTTTTAAAATCATTATTTAAAACCTGCTTAGCTGAAAAAATAAAAACCTGAGTATGGCTACAAGAATACTGCATTTACAGATTAAGGCACTCTTGATCATTTAGACACAGCTACTATACATACTTTATAATCCAGCTACTATACATACTTTAAAATCTAAAAAGCAAGGCCATACAGAAATGTTCAAAAATACATATTATGAAAGTATCATGGCTGCCCCTCTAATTAAGAAGGACAATTCACCAAAATCAATTTCAAATGTGGACTAATTCAAAGAGGATAAACTTTAATTTTATAGGTATTTTACTCACTCTTTAGAGACTTCCATTCAGATGTCTGGAAGAGATTTCCAGAGATTCTAATTTACTTTCAGATCCCTCTAACATAACCATTTCAAATGTCACACACACATGAAATTTCATACAGTTTCACACTACAAATAAGGTCGTTTTAAAAATAAATACTTATAAATAAAATGGTTTACCATAACAGTTTTATTTTCACTTTGGAGGGTGACATTTTTGTTCTTTTGCAGCGTACTTCCATTATTTAACGCAGTCTCTCTGAGTCTCCAGACATTCTGCCTTGTCGCTCTTTCCCTGGTTCCCAAGCTAAGGCCCTGATCAGCCTCTTCACTCTAGCTGTCCCTATGACCCCCCCCGTCCTTATCAATCCTCCTTCAGTCTCCCCTGCTCTGACAAATCAGACTGCCAGATGGAGAAATAGCTTCCCTAATGGAGCTAATTCTAGCCAATTCTCACAGCAGTTAGGCTAAAAGTCTTTCCTTTCTACATCCCCTTCCAGGGCGCACAGAGAGAGGGGGAAATTTGCAGCCAAACCATACTTGAGAATCAGAGCTTGCACAAAATGAACTCAAACTAGCTATGGGAATAAAAGGAAACAAGAAGACTTTTTATCAATACATTAGAAGCAAGAGGAAGACCAAGGACACGGTGGGCCACTGCTCAGTGAGGACGGAGAAACAGTAACAGGAAACTTGGAAATGGCAGAGATGCTTAATGACTTCTTTGTTTTGGTCTTCACTGAGAAGTCTGAAGGAATGTCTAACACAGTGAATGCTTATGGTAAGGGGAGGTTTAGAAGATAAATAAAGACAATGAGCAGTTAAATCACAGTCATTGAAAACAGTTAAGATGAACCAGACAAGCACCCAAGGACCTGAATACAAGCATCTAGAAACTCAAGGGATTATATAGAGGAGGAATCGAGCCTCTAGCTACTTTTGAAAGCATGGGAGACGGAAGATTCCAGAAGACTGGAAAAGGGCAAATATAGTGCCCATCTATAAAGAAGGAAATAAAAACAACCCTGAAACTACAGACAGTTAGTAACTTCTGTGCAGGAAATAATGGAGCAAGTAATTAAAGAATCATCTGCAAACACTTGATGGTGGTAAGGTGATAGGATATACAGCATGGATTGTAATAGACAATCATGTCAAACCAATCTGATAGCTCTGTTGATAGGATAACGAGCTTGTGGATAAGGGAGAAGCGGTGGATGTGGGGTAACTAGACTTTAGTAAGCATTTCGCATACGGTTCTCGCATGATACCTTTCGATAACATAGGTAATACAATTTAGATGAGGCTACTGTAAGGTGGGTGAATAACTGGCTGAGATAACTATACTCAGAGATTATTAATGCTCCAATCCTGTTGGAAAGGTATACAAGTGGGGTTTCCGCAGGGGTCGGCTTGGGACTGGCTCTGTTCAATATCTTCATCAAAGACTTAGATGTTGGCATAGAAGTACGCTTATTAAGTTTTGTGGACGATACAAACCTGGGAGGGATTACAACTGCTTTGGAGACAGGGCTAAAATTCAAAATGATCTGAAAATGGAGAGGTCTAGGTAAACCAGATGAAGTTCAATAAAGACAATGCAAAGTGCTCCACTTAGAGGAACATTCAGTTTCACATATACAGAAGGGGAAGAGCTGCTAGGAAGGAGTATGGCAGAAGAGATCTAGGGGTCATAGTGGAACCAAAGCTAAATATGAGTCTAACAGGTGTGATAACGTGTTGCAAAAAAAAGCAAATGTGATTCTGGATGCATTAACAGTTGGTTGTAAACAAACACGAGAAGTCCTATCCTTCCGTCTCTACTCTGCGCTGGTTAGCCTCAACTGGAGTATTTGTCCAGTTCATCGCCGCATTTCAAGAAAGATGTGGAGAAATTGGAGAGGGTCACAGAGAAGAGAACAAGAATGATTGAAGGTCTTGAGAACATGACCCACGAAGGAAGGCTGAAAAATGGTTATTTAGTTTGGAAAAGAGAGATAGAGAGGGACATGATAGCAGTTTCAGGTATCTAAAGGGTGTCATGAGGAGAGGGAGAAAATTTGTCACCTTAGCCTCTAATGATAGAACAAAAACAATGGGCCTTAAACTGCAGCAAGGGAGATTTAGGTTGGACATTAGGAAAAAGTTCCTAATGTCAGGGTAGTACAAGTGGAATAATTGCCTAGGGAGTTGTGGAATCTCCATCTCTGGAGATATTTAGAGAAAGTTAGATAATACTGTCATCAGGATGGTCTAGACAGTATTTGGTCCTGCCATGAGGGCAAGGGACTGGACTCGATGACCTCTTGAGGTCCCTTCCAGTCCCAGAGTCTATGAATCTCTATTGCAGAGGAAGCTTCTCCCTTTAGTGAGCCTTTGGAGGTTTGCCTGAGTGCAGTCCAACTCTGACAGACCCTGGAAAACATGCTGCTAGGCTTAATGCATACCAGAGACTCAGAAGGAGGCATGGATAGGCAGCACAGCTCTCTTGGCATTTGGTTCCCTACTTTCATTACCCACTTTCATCTGTTCACTCCTGTAACACTGTTGCAAAGGGCATTTTTTTTGGCTTTTCCCCTTTTACCTAAACATTCCATTTTGATAACCATATACATGTGCACGCATGCGCGCGCGCGCACACCCCTTACTTTAGTGGAATTATGAAGTGTCCTCAGTGTTTGGGCAATTTAAAAAATGATGACTCAAACAGCTTAGCACAAACAACTCATAAGAGCACTTTATAATACATTTCTATGGTCTTCCCTGATTGTGTCTGTTTTGTATTATAAACAACTAGCATGTTTTTTCACAGATATCTTAAGTTTAAAATAATAATGATAAGAAAAAAAATCACTTAAAAGTAACAATGAACAAGTCCATTGTACAATATTTCTTTTACAAAAATGCCAGAATGGCCAGTCAATTAAGAATGCATTTGCAGCCAATCAAGTAATTAGATTGGTCAGCGTCTGTAGTTGTATAATATAATACTGACCGGGACAGGCTTAAACTACATATGAAAATTGCTTTAAGTGGACCATTTAAACAAATGCAAATTATGAAAGATAAAATTAATAAATCCCATCTATACACAGTCCAGCTACATTAGGTATCCACTTTTTATTAAAAAGTAACTAATCAGTGAAAAAAAGCAAAAACTTGTTTCTGAAGAATAACTTGAAACTGCTTTTAAAAAGTGGTCCTGCTGAAGAATTTACCTGATGCTTTGTCTCCGCATACGACACAGAGATCAAATACTTTATTTAGGGTCTGTTCAGTAGAAGTGTTGTCTGTTAAAATCTGGAAGAAAGTAGAAAATTATTTCACTTTTTTCTCTCTCTACCTTAAAAATATGGAAAATAAAAGCTAATCTCATCCTTAAAATGCCTCTCTCTAAACTAAGGGCCCCAATCCTGTGAATCACCAGGTCCCCTCAATTACCATTTATGGCCCTCGCAGTTGACTGCATGTTGGTGTCTGCTGCACCAATGCAGATCCCTATTCAGGACGGGTCCTAAATTTAACTATCAAAATCTTTTAAAAGTATTAAAACAAAATCTTATCCAGAGAAGATTTTTGCAGAAAGCACTTATATTTTCAAAACTACATTTATCAAGCCTTCTGGTCATCCAGGCATTCAAATCTTTCCTTAGCATTCATTTCTTTCACTGTGCTCAGAGAGTGAACCAATGATAAATATATTTTGAAAACACAATATATTTAATTGAATTACTCATTATCAAAAGGTACAAATGCCTCTAAACTGAGTAACTGATGTTATTACTATAAATTGCCTTGCTTCGTCCCAATCCCATCTGATGTTTGTTACTCTCATTCACTACGTCACGTCTAAAATTAGACTCATAGCAATAACACTTCAGGGCAGGAATCATAGCTTTCTAATTCTTTAAAAGACCTTACACACTGAGATACTGTAAAAGTTACAAATAATAATATAGCACTGCTTGCAATTAAAAAGGACAATATGATTGTATAACTAGCAAACATCATTTTAACAATCTCACAATGCAAAGCAGGAATGAAAGAATTGATGTTCCCATTAAAAGCACTGGAAATTAGAAGCACTTTTGAAACTTCCCATTTCCTGATAAGGATGTTGATTCTTTCAGTCCTGCTTCGCATAATCAAAACAGGGGTTCTGAAGAACAATATAATTAAGAAAAGCTCTGCTGAGAAAGGCGATAGTCCTATTCCAGGGGTCGGCAATCCTTCAGAAGTGGGGGGCCAAGTCTTCATGTATTCACTCTGATTTAAGGTTTCACGTGCCAGTAATACATTTTAATGTTTTTAGAAGATTTTTCTATAAGTCTACATACAACAATAGTTTAGTTATATATTATAAAGTAAATAAGGTTTTTAAAATGTTTAAGAAACTTCATTTAAAATTAAATTAAAATGCAGAGCCCCCTGGATTGGTGGTCAGGACTCAGGCAGTGCGAGCGCCACTGAAAACCAGCTCGCGTGCAGCCGTCGGCACACATGCCATAGGTTGCCTACTCCTGTCTTATTCTATGAAGAGAAATAATGAAAATGTTACATGAATGTCTAAAAAGTGTTTTGAAAATTCTCTCTCTCACACCCCCATAAGTAAATGTTTATTTGGCAACAGCATCTAAGATATTACCTCTAATCTTTTATTGCTATTACACATCACTGAAGTTTCTTTTAATTTAACATTAACATTCTTAAAGAAAAAGTTGGCTCAATGACAAAACATCACTAGTTTATTAATTTCTCATTTCACCTCAGCTGCAATTATTATTTAGTGCTATAATTGTGCACAGAATTATACATAACATACAAGAAATTCCTTAAGTCCTTCGGCAGACAAAACTTGCATTTATGTCATAAAGAGTTTTGCTTACACAAGGACTCAAGAATTTGGCCCAAGAGGAGGGAAAGTCCCTGCTCCAAAGAGCTCAAAATTGACCTTGGACAAACATGACACTCAGAACAAGAGTTGCCATTCAAGAAGATGCAGAGCCACTACTGATGAAACAATCAATCAAGAAAGGTATTCCACAAAATGTGGATTTAAAGGAAGGATTTGAAAGAGGAACGGTGTGTGCGCGCACAGGAAATGGAAGCCTGTTTCAAAAGAAGGTGTAAAATAAAAGAACGTGCCAAACTGCAAATGGCAGAAGCAGGTAGATATGAGAGAACATGAGTATCTAGAATTAAATGGTTTCAGAGTAGCAGCCGTGTTAGTCTGTATCCGTTAAAAGAACAGGAGTACTTGTGGCATCTTAGAGACTAACAAATTTTGGTGGTCTCTAAGGTGCCACAAGTACTCCTGTTCTTTTTATAGAATTAAATGAAAGTCCCGTGTCCAGTGAATGGAAAATTAAAAGCTAGCTTCCCATTAAAATGGTAGTTACTGCACACTTCACTAATGGCTTTTCTATATGATGCATTAGTACGCACCAGCTGGGATGTAAATTATACTGTGCACCGTTTGTCACACAGTAATTGGCCCACATGGACCCTACTGGTATGCACTAAAAGTTCCATAGCGTGCACTGATGCAGTATTGTTTGGAACAGGACTACATCAGCACACACTAGGGAACTTCTAATGTGTGCCAGCAGGGTCCACATGGTTCAGTTAGTGTGTGACACACAGATGCCAACTAGAATTTACACCTCAGTTGGTATGCACTAATGTACCGTGTAGACAAGCCCTAACAGAAAATGACAGAGAAATGTATATACTCCACAGGTCTTACATGCTTAGTTTGTGAAAGCACAAAAATTGTAAAATATTCTTTCCACTGCCTCCCTAATTCTTTTGGTCTGTATAAGCTACACAACTAGATCCCACGTTTATGTCCCCTTTCCATACTACTCATACAACTAGACCATGCTCCCTAACCTAGTTTGACATTCTTCTACCTTCTTATCCTTTCAATCCCACAGTGGTGTAACAAAGCAAAGCCCTGGTGCAAGAATAGGTTGGGGCCCCCTTCTAGATTCTAAAATCAGAAATTTTGCTTACCCCTAACATCACAGCCCCCAACTTACCCTTTTGCCTCCCACAACTCAACCTACCACCATCAACATCCCCCACTCACCCCCAACCCTTCCCCCTGCAGTTTCCTAACACTCCTCACTCACTCAAAGCCCCCCCAAACAACCCACTCCCCAGCCCCTAACTCCTGTGACCTTCTTGGCCACTCACACCCCCGGCTCTGTGGTCTGTTCCCATCCCAGGCTACTCTGGATCCTAGCCACCCATTAGCTCTGCTGACTTCCGTTGCCCACCCTGCATTCACACTGCACAGGCCAAATTTGGGCAATGAGTGGCATTACAACCTGGTACACAGGGTCACAGCACCACTCAAATGTGGCCTGGCCACCCCTTTGTCATGAAGGGGGGCGGCCAGACCAAACCTGAGTGGTGCTGCATCCCCATGTGCTACATTGCAATGCCAATCAGATTTGGCCTTGCTGCCCTTCCATCACATGGAGAGTTGGTGTAGCCAAATTTGAGCGAGTGGTATTGCAAACCTGTGAATCAGCTAAAGTGTGGGAGAATCACTTGTCTGGTTGAGCCCCCATAACCTCATGGGTCTGGCTGTGACTACACCACTGACACCACTGTAGCTATGCCACTGAAATCCCTTCTCAAATTGTTTTATGCTGGAAGCACTTTAAACCTTAACTAACTGACACTTACCCTTGTTTGGCTTTACTTAAAAAAAAAAAAAATACAAAAAAAATGACACTACAAAACACATGCTGAAGTTCACCACTTAATCTCATTGATGCTCTCTCCTGCCCTCCCCACCTCGTTTGTCTATATGTTGTCTAAGGGTATGTCTACACTACAGGATTATTCTGATTTTACAGAAATCGATTTTTGGAAACAGATTGAATACAGTCGAGTGCACGCGGCCACACTAAGCACATTAATTCGGTGGTGTGCGTCCATGTACTGAGGCTAGTGTCGATTTCCAGAGCATTGCACTGTGGGTAGCTATCCCATAGCTATCCCATAGTTCCCGCAGTCTCCCCCGCTCATTGGAATTCTGAGTTGAGATCCCAAGGTACAAATACAAAATGTCCCAGGATGTATGTGGGCACAGTTCTAAATGCAGCTTAATTTTTTTATTGTAGCTAAAATGTAAAGGTCTAAGTATCTGATTGTGAGCCCCTGGTAGCAAGGTAGCTGAAGTAGGCGTGACTGCGCATGCTGCTGACTGGGAGAGCACGCTAGGCAGAAGCCTCGCCCAGACTGCCATGATCAAAGTTCCATGCGCAGGACGAATCTCGATTTAGACAAAACTTAAAGAAAGCAGAATGACCTGGCAGTCATTCCCAATTTTGCCCAGGCGTCCGACCGACATCTCACCGAGGCCAGCCAGGAGTACCACAGGACGACGAGACAGATACCAGCTCATACGTACTGTCTCGCCGTCTGCAAGGCCAGGCAGGGATGCTGCTGTTGTAGTGCCTGCAGCACCGCATCTGCCAGCAGCATCCAGTAGACATACAGTGACATTAAAAAGGCAGGAAACGATTTTTTCCCTTTGCTTTCAGGAGGGGGACGCGGACTGACGACATATACCTGAACACCCACAACCATGTTTTTGACCCTTCAGGCACTGGGCAGCTCAGCCCAGAATTCAATAGTTTTCAGAGAGTGCGGAACTGTGGGATAGCTACAGTCATCAGTCGCTCCTCCCTCCCTGAGCGCCCATTTGATTCTTTGGCTTTTGGTACACTTGTCTCAGCTCTTCAATCTGGTCTTTCATCATGGCCTTGGAGATTTTTTCAAATGTTTTAGCATTTCGTCTTTTGGAACAGAGTTCTGATAGAACAGATTCACCTTCCCATACAGAGATCAGATTCAGTATCTCCTGTACAGTCCATGCTGGAGCTCTTTTTTGATGCTGGGACTGCATGGTCACCTGTGGTGATCAGCACTCCACGCTGGGCAAACAGGAAATAAAATTCAAAAGTTTGCAGGGCTTTTCCTGTCTACCTGGGCAGTGCATCTGAGTTCAGATTGCTGTCCAGAGTGGTCACAATGGTGCACTGTGGGATAGCTCCTGGAGGCCAATACCGTCGAATTGCAGCCACACTAACCCTAATTCGAAATGGCAATGTCGATTTCAGCACTATTCCCCTCGTCGGGGAGGAGTATAGAAATTGATTTTAAGAGCCCTTTATGTTGACAAAAATGGCTTTGTTGTGTGGACAGGTGCAGGGTTAATTCGATTTAACGCTGCTAAATTCAACATAAACTCGTAACGTAGACCAGGCCTAAGTTAAAAACTGTTTACTCAGTTAAATAACAATTACAATGGCAAATAAAATGAAAGCAAGGGGAGTGAAATATTAAGAAGTAAAGGCAAGGGAGAAAATGGTATTCAAATGATATTTTAAAACAGATGGAGAGTCAATGAGGCAGAAATACAAAAAGGCTATCCCAGGAGCTGAGACAAGAAAGTTCTGGCTTGAAAAGTAAAAATAAAACTATACATTTATATTTTTTTTATATCCTGACTCATGAAATACAAATTTAAAAATAACAACTTTCAAGGAACAAATCACTTTCTTCATTGTTTCTAAACAATAACTCCAAGTCTTGCTATCAGGGAACTGTAAACAGCAAAAAGACTAAAAATATAGAAACAGCACAGAAAATATTTGGAAAGAAAAACATCTCTTCCTATCCCAATAGTTCTCAAACTTATGTACTGGTGACCCCTTTCACATAGCAAGCCTCTGAGTGTGATCCCCTTATAAATTAAGAACACTTTTAATTATATTTAGCACCATTATAAATGCTGAATACAAAGTGGGGTTTGGGGTGGAGGCTGACAGCTCGTGATCCTCCTCCATGTAATAACCTTGTGACCCCCGAGGGATCCCGACCCCCAGTTTGAGAACCCCTGTCCTATCCCATCTGAATTAATATTATGAAATAAAGTGGATTCTCTACCTGGATGTGTTGTGCAGATAAATCGGGGGATGCAAAAAACAGTTGGTTGACACCTGCAGCATCTGGAGTTGTTAGGAAAACTTTTCCTGGAGTGGAATCTTGTCTGGCAAGGATCACCTTGCTTGGGGTAGAGCCATCATGATTTGTTAAGATGAACTGCTTTCCTGCTGTGCTCTGATCAAGTGCAGTAACAATCTGAATCTTCTGGCCCGTCTGCTGGTCTGTGACAATCTGATAATACATTTATCTCAAATTGTTATGGTCTTTCAAGTTCATGTTTTTTTAGCACCCCATCTTCCACCATCATAGTCAATGGAGTTTTGCCTCTGACTTTTGTGGTTGCAGGACTGGGCTTCTTAATGAGTTAAATTCAAGCAAAAACCCTGAATCTAAAAAACCCCAAACTGTAGCAGTGTTTGAACTGTGAACCTGAATACACATTCCAATTTTGCAACTGGCTCATATTTTTACAGAGGGCCAAACAAAAACCTTAGATCCTAACAGCTATGAATAATGAAGTGTTCAAAATATGGATATAAATGTTAAGGGTCAATCAGTCCGGTGAAGAGCTGAGCTCCCTCCACTCCCACTTAATTCAATGGGAGTTGAGAACACAGCATACCACAAAGTGACACTCAGCACCTCACAGGTGTAGGTCCTTAAAAAGTTAACTTCATCGCTTCATCCCACGTTGTACGCTTCAGTGTTGGCTTCATTAATTTAGAAAAATAAGGGGAAGGAACAATCTTATTTCAATTTACTATACCTTAGTTTAACACTTTTACATCCACAAACAGAAAAATCAAACTGAAGCAGGAGAACTGAACACTAACCCTTCTCTTTGTCACCTTTTTTGCTTTGTTTGACAAACAAAAATAACTTCTTTTGCTTTATTTTTCATTTGACAATCAATAACAGATCATCATCATCATTATGGCATTTCTTTCCTATTTTTAAATAAAGCAGAGCCTCGCTGACTTGCCCTTCACTAAACTGTACTGTTTATCATCTTCTGACAAACTTGGTAATACACTTTCTTCATTTTATATATATATAAAAACAGAAATTTTACACTTTTATATGTCCCCATTTTTCACTCTTCAGAATGCTATGTGATGCTGGGGGACATCCACTGGTGCCACATAATATTAAGCAGAGTGCACAGGAGTAGAAAAGTGCTCCCTGATCTATAGCCTTGTACATGAAAGCTATGTATACACACGGGGTGGCTCTATGTATTTTTCTGCCCCAAGCATGGCAGTCAGGCGGCTTTTGGTGGCGCGCCTGCGGGCGGTCCGCTGGTCACACGGATACGGCAGCAGGCCTGTGGGAGGTCCGCCGGTGCCATGCCATTGGCGTCCCTGCCGCCGAATTGCCGTCAAAGACGTGGGACCAGCAGACCTCCTGCAGGCATGCCGCCTACAGTTGCCTGCTTGCCTGCCGCCCTCACGGCAACCGGCAAGCTGCTCCCTGTGGCTTGCCGCCCCAGGCATTCGCTTGCTGCGCTAGTGCCTGGAGCCATCCCTGCATAGACACATCTAGCTAAATACAGCTTGACTGTAAACCTTTAAACTTTAGATACAGTAAAATACCACTGAAAAAGCTAATTCAACAACCCATTAAGTTCAAAACACATTTATAAATCTGCGCAGGACTAACACTGTTTTTCAAATATGTGTATCATGTTTATTTAAGAGACTAAGTGTATCTGAATATTTACTGACCTAAGTTTTATAGTTTATTTCCATACTTTTAAAAGGTGCATGTGTGTTTAGGGGTTAGGGGTGTGGTGGGTAATGGAGAAGTTTTCATTTTGTTATCTAAATCTGCAATGTTCCTCAATTCTCACACAGTAATAAACAACTTAAAATTTACAAAAGCTGCCTTGTTATTGCTAGGATTTTATTATTGTTATAAAATATACTACAGCATTATTTCTGTAGTGCCCAAAGGTGTGGTCGGCACTTTACATTACTAAGTATGTTTATTAGTATCTTATAAAGCAGTGGTTCTCAAACTAGGGCCACCGTTAGTTCAGGGAAAGCCCCTGGTGGGCTGGGCCAGTTTACTGGTCGCATCCGCAGGTTCGGCCAATCGCGGCTCCCACCAGCCATGATTCGCCGCTCCAGGCCAATGGGGGCTGCAGGAAGTGGCATGGGCCGAGGGACATGCTGGCTGCCCTTCCTGCAGCCCCTACTGGCCTGGAGCGGTGAACCACGCGGCCAGTTGTAGCTGCAATCAGCTGAACCTGTGGACACAGCAGGTAAACAAACCAGCCTGCCAGGGGCTTTCCTTGAACAAGTGGCGACCTAGTTTGAGAACCACTGCTACAAAGTATCATCATAAAGAATTACAGCTGACAAAATAAATGAACAGAAGTGCATTTTATGATGCATGTTTGTTTTTTTCCCTCTATTTTTGTTACCAACTTGCTAACTCACAAATTATTTGTTATTGTGAATATGGCCCCAATTCTTGAATAGGGCTCCCCATGGGTGCAGGGATCTGTCCAGGCAGATCTCACTGCATGATCAGTACTTTAACAGATTTCTACCATATGTTACTTTAATGTCTACACAAGAACATTTAAGTCTAGAGAAAAGCTCCCCTCTGCAAACCCTACTCCTTAAACATTTGGCAAATGAAAAATGCATTATACAAAAGGACAGTTTTAATAATGAAAAGTGCCGTTCCCACAACTTATTCCAAGTAGGATCCTCGCAACTGCACAGAACTCCAGTGAAGTCAATGAAGTGTGCAGGGGTCCATCCTAGCAGAACAATATGCAGTATCATGACCTGAACAGCTAATAACCAGAATAAAACCTTAACACAGTAGTCCTCTACTGTATATTTGTCAGAGTTCAATAACAACATATTTCTTAATTTGAGACTGAACATCGCCCTTGTATTCATTTCATTAAATATGGAAATAATTCACTGTTTTATATTTAAAATATATGTTTTCTCATGTAATGTTTCATTTACACATCTCTCTGGTATTCCAGCCTAAATTTCTCTTGGCTGCTTTTTATAGCCTCAAGCTGCTTTTTAACAATATTTTCTCTTTGGAGACCTTGGATTCCATTTGGACAGTACTTAAACCCATCTGTGAAACTGCCCTATGAATAAACTAGAGACATACATAAGTCATTCAGTGTGCCTTGTTTTGGAAACAAATGTGTTCAACTGTAAAGAATTATTTCAATACAATTTATTTTATTTTGACATATGTACAGATCTGGTTGGCAACCAGAATTTCCATCCCATGGGAAATTTTGACAATTAAAAAACCATTTCTGAAGTTTCTCACAAAATGAAAATTCTGAAAAATTTCAGTTTGGGACAATCAAAACATTGCATTTCTATGGTGTTTCGAGGGTGTAACAATATAAAAAACTAAATAATGTTTTATTACATTATTTCATATAAAATATATATAATATAAAGGTAAAACCAAAACAAATCAAACTGATAAAGTCAAAACAAAACATCTGCTCTTTTGCCTGTCAATTTTACCAAAATTTGACACTTTCCTGCAGAACATTTCAATTTCAACAAAACTTCATTTCTCAATGGAAAAAAACTACTTTCAACCAGCTTCAATTATTTCTTATTACTAATTATTGTTTGTACTGCTGTAATGCCTAGAAACTCCAGTGCGCTAGGTGCTATACAAACATATAGTAGAGACAGTCCTTGCTCCAAAGAGTTTACAGTCTAATTAGAGAGAAGATGCAACAAGTGAGAGTGACAAACCAGAGAAAGGAAGAGGTGAGGGAGACAGAAAAAGATCATCACCCAGCTACACTAAATAGTTACTGTATAATTTGAAGGTTCCAGAAAATACTTAACTTTTTTTTAAACACAACCCTCCTCTTCCCACCCTCTGCCACCAAGCCCCCAACATGACACACAAACTTGTACTGGCTGATTTATTAGAGGCATAACTCACTCCTACAAAGTGTGGCTCTCTGTTACTCTCTAGTTAGGGCTACGTTTTAGTCACAGGTATTTTTAGTAAAAAGTCAGGGATGGGTCATGGTCAGCAAACAAAACTTCACAGCCCATGACCTGTCATGACTTTTACTATACACCCCTGACTAAAACTCAGGGGAGGGGGAGCAGGGTGTGGCTCAGGGGGCACAACAGGTTCTGGGAGGGCATGGCTAGGATGGGAGCTGCGGATGCTTGTGGGGGAGGGTTGGTGAGGCTGGCATAGGCTCCCTATCTGGCTCCTGAGCTCCACATGCTGCCTCCACTCTGCCTCAAGCCCCGGTTCTGCAGCTCCCATTGGCTAGGAACTGCAGTCAACAGGAGCTGCAGGGGTGGCCTGCCAGCAGAGGCAGCACATGGAGATAGGAGCTGAGGAAGGAGAGTCTCCCCCTCCCAGTAAGCACTGCTCCACACCCCAGTCCCTAGCCCTGAGGGCCCCTCTCCAACTTCTGCTGCTGGGGTGGAAGGAGACTGCCCCAGAAGCAGCCAGTGAGCCTGGCCTGGGGGCTGCCTAAGATGCTCAGGTGGCCCCCAGGCCAGGCAACCAGCCGCTGCAGAACTCATGGAGGTCAGGGAGTCACAGAATCCGTGACTTCCATGATCTCCATGACAAACATAGAGTCTTATTTCTAGTGGATGACTACTCTACAGATGGTAGGCGTGACTCCGAGCATGGGTAGACAGATTCATGTTAGCTCTGCTTGAGCTAGTGTGCTAAAAACAGCACTGTGCACATTGCTGCACAGGCAGTCCCTCAGGTTAGCCACCCAAGTCCAAGCCCACCTGACCCTCTAGCTTCATATACTAAAAGAGGTTTATGAGTCTGCTATAGGCTTTGAGATAACAGAACTAGTCTTTTAGATCAGGCAGTAGGTTCAGGGGTTATTCCAGGTTCAATTTCTAATGCTGACAGCCAGTCAGGGACATCATGTTACATGAGCATAAAAACAAAGGCAGTTTTTTGAGGAGAGAGGGAAAGGAGCACAGGGTTATGGATTAATTAAGAAAGGTGTTCCATGAATAAGGGATAGCATGGACGATAGCACAGAGACAGCTGAAAGATGAGTAGTTACGTTTGTATTGTTCGTGGAGCAGAGGAAGCAGGGAGAGATGTAATAAGTGACAAAAGAGAACAAGTAGAGAGGGACTGAGCTGTGAATGGCCTTGAAGGATTAGGACAAGAAACAGAGCAAAATGCAGTGGAACAAGCAGGGCCAGTGGAGGAATGTGAAGAGAGCGTTCCAGCCAGAGCAACAGGCAAGGAAAATGGCCCTAGCAGCCACAATTTGAATTGAATGTGTTTAATGCAATAGGACACATCTTACAGAGAAAATTAGTTACAAAAAAGGGTTTAAAGGTGAAATACAAAAAGAGAGGAGTGGGGAACATGTTATATGGACACACTATCAGGTATTCTACTGGGGTGGGCGATTTTTCTCAGTGTAACCAATAAAACAATTCCCTACCAATACGGTTTAAAAAGTCAGTCACTAACACATTTTCATTGTGTATTGATAATATAAAGAAAAATATATTTCTTGCTGTGATCTACAAGTCCAAAGATACACCACAGAGCCTATCCAACGTATCTGCTGAATTTTCAAATGTAAAAATAACTGAGCCTTTTAACAATGTTACCATGTTATGCCTTGTAACAGCTTGAACCACCTCTTTGGAGTTCAACAGGTAAACTCTTGGAGTCGAGACTGGGTACCCTTTTTTCTTTTTTTAAGCACAGAGGAGGCCTTGTAGCCAGCTTGGACTCCAATCATATCATTTCAATTATTGGCTGAAGGAGACTATGCGCATGGCTACAGTTGCAAATGTAGAGCGCTTTCAGTTAAACCAACCTTCGTAGAGCACAGTAGGGAAAGCGCTGCAATCTGTCCACATTGACAACTGCAAGCGCACTGGCGTGGCCACATTAGCAACTCTTGCAATGGCCACAGAGAGCAGTGCATTGCGGTAGCTATCCCAGCATTCAAGTGGCTGCAACGTGCTTTTCAAATGGAGGTGGTGGAGCGTGACAGGGAGTGTGTTGTGTGTATGTGAGGGGAGAGAGAATGGGTTTTTGGGGGGCTGAGAGCATGTCAGCATGCTGTCTTGTAAGTTCAGACAGGAGCAGACCTCCCCTCTCCACCACCCGTCTCTCCCTCTCTCTCATACACACACAGCATTCCATAGTAATGGTTGCTTTGTCTCGGAGAAGACAAGCTTGCTGGTTGTCAGAAACGGAGCTTTCAAAGGGCATATCCGCATTTCTGCAGTGATTTCAAAACAATGACCAGAGTGGCCACTTGACTTAAGGGGATTATGGGACATTTCCGGAGGCTGATCAGAGCTCAGTAATGCAACACGTCGCCCACACTGATGCCTGGGCGTTTCAGCCAAAGCGCACCAAGCGTTAATCTTTTCACTGGGGTGGAGTGCCAGGAGCGCACTAGCCCTGGAGTCAGAGCGCAATACGTGCCTTGCCAGTGTGGACGGGTAGTACGCTAGGGCACCCGGGGCTGCTTTAATTCGCTCTAACTCTCAAGTGTAGCCAAGCCCTTAGAGTGACACACAACGCACTCGTGTAAGTGCTTCTTATGCAACTCTTCATCTTAGAAAGCAAGAAACAATGTGAAGCTCCACTCCTACTGTCCTCGAGCTCCATTAAACATAGGAGTCGTCTCCCTCTGGGTAAAATTTTCACATTTTAGAAAAGATCATTAAGTGTTCACAAAAGAAAGGGTACACAAAAACAGGCAGAGTAAAGAAGTTCACAGATTCTTTCAAAATATTGTAGATTAAACATACTTGTATGCGTTGTGGTAAAGAGAGACCTGAATCCGCTGGGACAATTTGTATTCTTTGTGCTGTCCCATCCATTAGTGTTTGAGTAACAGTTCCTTGGGAATGCGCAATCTAGAAACAAACAAATAAATAATTGGAATGACAGCTATGTGAAAATACTGCTGTGCCACATTAAGGTTTGACCAGCTTCAGATGTGTCAGCAAAATATTATTCAAAGTGAGACACTGGTACTGTTGGGAATGTAGCAGCATACAACCTAATTTTACTAGCTAGCTTTTGTATGTTAGAAAGTTCTACTGGTTCCATAGTTTTAAAGCCACTTCACAATTTTGGATCCAAAAGTCAGAAATATATTTATGGCAAAACATGACGGGGGGAAATGAATTGTCGATCAACACATACGGAACACACTTTAATCAAGCTGCATATTTTGTTTGCTCCAGCTGGTATCTGCAAGAATGGACAGATATAAATGAATCATAGCCATTTAGCACTTCTGCCATTTCCACATTTTCTGTTATTGTTTTCCCCCCTCATTGAGTAATGGGCCTACTCTGTCCTTGGTCTTCCTCTTGCTTCTAATGTATTTGCAGAATGTTTTCTTGTTACCATTTATGTCTCTAGCTAGTTTAATCTCGTTTTGTGCCTTGGCCTTTCTAATTTTGTCCCTCCATACCTGTGTTATTTGTTTATATTCATTCTATGTCAGGGATGGTCCAGATAAAATGTAGTCCTGCCGTGAGTGCAGGGGACTGGACTAGATGACCTCTCGAAGTCCCCTCCAGTATTATATGATTTTATAGTAGGGACATACTCTTGCATGGAAGCACTTTTAACTTAAGGGCTCAGTGGAACTGATGAAAGCACTTATATGCAGCGGCACAGTGTTAGTCCATTTCTGTTCAGCTGTCAGCTAAAGCAGTGAAAAGGAGAAACAACAAGAAAGAACAAAAGAGAAGGATATTGAGAGACACCACAAGAAGAGTAAAGAGAGAGGGGAAAAAAATGGTATTTTACCTTTCGCCATCTTAATTTTGATATGCTACTTCATGTGTGCACTCTATACCATGTAGGTCTCCAAATTTGCTGTTTCTTTACTTCCAACAATTCAAGAAGTTAAGAAACGGAAACTCAGCTCCTCCCCTCAAAATTTTAAGGCACCTGCCTCTGCTCAAAAGTAGTAGAGAAAGACAAGATGCATCCCCTCTCCAATACCATTTTCCTCAACTGTCTCCCAGAAGTAGAAAAATCAAAGCCACCTTGCACATTTCTTTGGGTGCCAATTGTTCTCTTCTCAGCTGTTATAATCCTCAGCTTTCCCCTGACAAATTCTACCAGTCATTTACTCATTTTCAGTATAAAAATCTGCAGCACATTAAATTTAAAATTTGGAGGCAATGTAAGATAATTTGAATTTAAAGTAAAAATGAACAAACACAATGGTAACTGGACTGGTGAAAGTTCCACATACACTAAGTCAAGTATAATGTATATAACACAGGGCTTTGACTATTTCTAGTACTTTTGATGATTTAAACAATTATTTGACACAATTCAATTATGATTAGGGCTGTCAAGCGATTAAAACAATCATGATTAATCGTGCTCGTAAACAATAATAGAATACCATTTATTTAAATATTTTTGTAAGTTTTCTACATTTTCAAATACATTGATTTCAATTACAACATAAAATACAAAGTATACATTGCTCACTTTATTTTTTATTACAAACATTTTCACAGTAAAAAACAAAAGAAATAGTATTTTTCAGTTAATCTAATACAAGTACTGTAGTGAAATCTCTTTATCACGAAAGTTGAACTTACAAACGTACAACTATGTAAAAAAAACTGAATTCAAAATAAAACAATGTAAAATTTTAGAGTTTACAAGTCCACTCAGTCCTACTTCAGCCACTCGTTCAGACAAACAAATTTGGTTACAATTTGCAGGAGATGCTGCCCGCTTCTTGTTTACAATGTCACCTGAAAGCGAGAATAGGAGTTTGCATGGCACTGTTGTAGCCAGCGTCACAAGATATTTACATCACAGATGTGATGAAGATTCATATGTCCTTACAAATTCCTTCTGTTTTCCGACCATGGCAGGAGCACCATCTGTTGATATCAGAAAAATATTTTGTGTGACAACTCCTCATTCTTCAAAAAGGTTTACAAAAGTTTCTGCTATATCTTCCCCCTTTGTTGTGCCATACAGGGGTTTTAGGCAAGAAAGCTCCTCTTGGATTTCATCGGAAGCATCTTGCAACCACTGCCAAACGTTGAACGTCGTTTATATCCATGCTCTCATCAACTGCAATGCTAAAAACTGCTGTATCTTTTAATGCAGTCATCTGCTTTTTATTCATGTTTCCTGCCATTTCATTTATACGTGTCTCATCTGTTCTGGCAGAGCCAGGCAGTTCTTTTATTCTATATATGCATATTTTATTTGGCAACTCACTGAACAAAACCTCCCGTACTCCTGAGAAAAACTTATTTTATATTCCTCATTTGTAAATGGGTTTCCGTTTTTTGTAATGCACTGTGCAATCTTGTAACTTCCTTCTGTGGCCTGATTTTTACTTACACTTAAGCATTTAAAAATACTGCTTTGCTTCTCATATCCTGCTACTGCCTTTTTGTTGATTCACTCGTCTGCTTTATCAAGAAAGGTTTTCTCGTTCTTCATTTGAAAATGTCATCAAACACTTGATGTGCGACAAACAACACTTTCACAACAGAAAGCACAAACAGCACGGTCCTTCTTTTGAATAAATCCAAATGTGTTTGTCTAAGAAGGCTGAAATGAACGGACATCTAACTTTGCTTTCTTAGGAGCTGACGTTTTGTCAAATGTACCCGTCAACTTACAGTGGAAAAAAAAAATCGTGACAGCACGTACAACATCAAATGCAATGTCCTGTTCCACGTGATGTGATAGTAATGCAAACAGCAAATCAGAACTTAAAAATATCCCAGTACAGTGGACACTGGAACAATTTTTAAGGTGGGGGTGCTGCCTCTTGCCCCTGTCTGCATCCCAATTGGCTCTGTCTGCATCCCTCATTGCCCCAGGCTGGGGACAGTGGGCCATAGCTAGGGGTGGCTGCAGAGCCCCGGGCCGACGTCCGGGATCCCAGGGTGGTAACAGAGCCCCCCGGACCAGTGGCTGGGACCCGAGTGGCAGGGGGTCAGCAGTAGGACCCCAGGCCAGCAGCAGAGCCCCAGGGACTGGGGACTGGGACCTGGGGCTGGCAGCGGGCTGAGTGGGGACAGTATTCAGGACCCTGGGATGGCAGCAGAGCCCCCGGGACCAGTGGCTGGGACCTGGGCAGTCTGAGTGCCACTCAAAATCTTCTTGTGTGCTGCCTTTGGCACGCGTGCCATAGGTTGCTGACCCCTGGTTTACCATAAGTAGTTAGTACAAATTCTAAGGGACGAGTCAAGTTCTGTATAGCTTGAAAGCTTGTCTCTCTCACCAAAAGAAGTTGGTCCGATAAAAGATATCATGTCTCTCTAATATTCTAAAACTGACATGACCACAACACCACTGCATACAACTCTGTGTGTTAAGGAGTTTACAATCTCTGCTGATTTTCCAAACTCTTCACACTGGAATTATTTCAATTATACAGTTAAATTCTGTTGTATGTCTGCAGAGCTTGTAAATTCCATAAAACTGATCAATGAGTCTATACACTCTACCAGGAGCTCTCAGATGTTCACATTTCTATAGTTAATAGCAATGCCCAAGATTTGAACTAGTCTAATAAAATTATCTCTATTCACTAGATTTCTCCTAGGATTACTGTATAAATAAAAAATGAAGTTTCTAAACCAACTCATTTTTGCAATACTGTATTACAAAAAAAGTCAGACTTTACAAAAGTGAAAACCCCTTTACAGCCTCCAATAAATTAAACACTTTCACTGATTTCAGACTTCCCAAAAATACTTTTTTGCCTAAAGACTACAATGAAGAAATTTCAAGCAGAAATGAGAGAGGACTCATTATTGATATTATAATAGAATACAAATAAATAATATTTTAGACTTATATAATGATTGCAAAGAAAAGACCCCTTTCAGGCAAAATTTTCTGAGATACCCTCCAAATGACCTGTACTGGTGGTAATTTACACACAGATGGTGCTTTGCTGATATCTTGCCTAGACATTTCTTACTCTAGACTTTTCTTTTTAGTGTTCTGTGGTCCTTGTCCTTATGTTCTCTTATACTGGCAATGATGATGCCTATGCTGTAGCTACAGAATTACTTAGTTATTCCAGGACTGAAATAGTTGTTTCTTTAAAGCTCTCAAAGATACACTTTACAGAAGATGAAACTGCTAATTATTGACATGCAGCAGTATGAGTTTAAACCTTTGAAAGAAACTTTTTATTGTTCATGGATGTATTAACAAAAATACCATTTGTCACAGTGTAACTGGCGCATTTGTTAAATATCAAGTTTTACATATTTGTGGTGGATGCTTATTTGCTTTCACAGATGTTAAATGAAACTGGAATTTGGCAGCACATGAGGAAATGGATAAACTATTGTGTAATTACTTTACAGCTCCAAAGATTATGAGAGAGAGCTATTGCAAGTTCTTGACTGGCAGAAATGCCTGATCATGGTTTGGGAATAAGAACTACCTCATTCCTGGTAGGAAGTGATTAGTATTGTGCAGAAGATTTATGGGATGGTACACTCTATGTAATGCTTCACATAGGTAATCTTAAATTGTAGCTAGGAACTTTTTTAAAAATAAAAAACTTTCCTTTGCGTCTAATCTGCATATATTTAATAGATTTTGCAAAATACATCATTTCAATCTATTCCAAAGATCATGCTCTTAATAGGTCTGTCATTTCTAAAATGTTCTATGAACAATAATTACTATCTAGTTACTACCCTAACTGCTATTAGTGACTCCAGTATCTTAATGAAATATCAGGTCTGTGAATAGCCTGTTTTCTTTAAAAGTAGGGAAAAAAGGTCTCTTTTGCACATATATACTCCAAACTGAATTTTCCTTGTGAAGTCAGTGAAAATTATTTCATCAATGATCATGTGAATTACAAGTGCTGTTGGAAATACTGGCTCAACTTCCATGCAGCCTCAAATACGGTTTCCAAGAGCAAGTCACTAGCTTGCATCCAGCATGAGCATAACCAGAGAGAAGAATACCTGCATCCTGTAGTTCAACTATAGATGAAAAAGGCTGCTACCTGAAAATCCAAGAACAACGTTGGATTCTATATAATTCCCAAATTCCAAAACTATATTGGCAAAGGTGAGCATACACAAAAATATAATGTGTACTTGGCACACAGTTCAATCTTCAAGGTATTTCCCTCCACCTGTTGGCACTTCAAGGTATTTCCCTCCACCTGTTGGCACTGACTCTGAGGCCAGTTTGTTCCCATCTACTCCACTTCTTTCAGACACTGGAAAAACAACAGATATTTCTGCATCTGGATATAACAGAAGGAAAATATACAAGTGTCATCTGTACAGGGATGAACTGTCTCACCATTTCCCTTAGCAACCATAAATACACACTGAAAGATGATAAGATAGAGTTTCATATGCAAGTGACCCTAAGGAGGAAGAGCAAATACTCAGCTACTCTTTGAGATCTCTCAGAGAAACAACCCACAGAATATCCTTTCCATCAACTACCACAAAACTCTGCATGTAGATCACTTTATGATCAGTCATGTAGATCACTTTATGATCCATGTTATCAAAACTATGATTCGTCTAAAAGGGCATAAGAAAATTTTACTTGTGTCATTCACTAGCAGTGGGTAGTCAGCCACAAATAACAGCACATCTCCATACTAGTCACATCAGACACCAGGTTGGTAATATACACCTACAAGATCAAGACATAATTGAAGCTTCTTCAATAGATCTAGGCTTTTTTATATTGGCACCAATACCACTTTCTCAATAACTTTAACAGTGGTAGTTAAAAACTGGACAATAAAGGTTAAGTTATTAGTATCTGGAAATCCTCTAGAAAGTAACGTTTTCAGCACCACCTGCTTACTATGCTAGAAGTCTGTCTTCACAAAGGGAAGCTGTAGGAGCAATGGATAGGCCTGTTTGGACCTACTGATAATACATCAGGGGTCAGAAACAAGCTGCACCTATTTCACACACCAAAGCAATCAAACCTCAAAATCACACAAGTTTAAGAAAAGAGGCTACTAGCGGTGGTAAAAACAGTGTAATTGCTTCCCTTCCTCTGCTTTAACTGTGGGATAAAGGAAGACAGGTGTGTTCTTACAAAACAAACTAAAATACAAGAACTGACAGAATAGCGTGCCAGGACTCTGTCAGGAAGAGCAAAAAGGACCTGTTATTCTAATTAAAGCGGCCTCTCCACAGAAGAAAAGGAGAGAGACAAGCAGCGTCGCTGACTTTCTCTCTCCCCATCTGTTGAGTATGAGTTTTACTTTTGTTGCTGTTTTTGAATTGGATATAAACTATTGCTACTGTGAAAAGGATGACTTAGGGATGAGAGATTTTTTTAAATTTTTTTTTTAAATTTACAGACTGATTGAATTCTGGAGTCAAATTCAAAGTCTCAATCCTTAAATTCATGGCACTCAACGTCCTGGGCGCAGGATATCTAAAAGACTGACTAAAGCACCTGGATGAAGACTGAGGTCGACATCTCCATCCCTCAGACACAAGGGAACTTGCTACCATATAAAGCCTGTCTGTTCAGGAGATGGAGCATTCTCAGGGGCTGGTCCAAGACTGTGGAATAAACTCCCACGGTCGCTAAGATCAAACCTCACCACCTTCCACTCCAAACTGCAATGTGTTTCTTCAACCTGCCTTTTCTAATATAAACATGCAGCCAGGGTGTACCGTCAAACAAAAATAAGCCAACACCCCTCAAAATCTCTCTCTCTCACACACACACACTTCTATCTCTGGGAAGAGGATGAGAGAAAGGATAAACCACACATGACAGATTTTAGTCATGTCACTTAATGGAAGGTACACACATACTACAATGACAAGGGTAGCATAAGAACATATATAAAATTAGCAATCCAAGAGGGAAACTTTTCTATTCAACGTTAAAATTGATATGAATTGAACTTGAAATCACCTAGAATACTTCACTTGACTGTAAAGTAAGACAAATCTAAATTAACCAAGAGCGGAAACTTCAAATAAACAGGTGCCATTTTTTATATATTTTTCTTATAACCACACTTGTATTGATTTTGAACAGGGCATACAGTAATGATTCCTTAGGTGTTTTATATTTATACATACACACACGCTGGCAACATTAATTTTTACTATCTATTCACACATTTCTAAAAGCACCTATTACTGCACTATTCAGGCACTGTATGCAGAATGCAGTTTTGATGCTAGAAGAGAGGAAAGCCTGCCTCATATGACTAAACAGCTCTATGAAGACAACCACTGGTTTAGTCAATGATTTCTACCTTTGAAAATATTGCTGTTTTTTTTAGCTCAGTTTCTTTGGGGGATGCTTTGACAAAGATGCAAGTCTTGCATCATGACATGAAGATAGCAAGAACAGGGTTCCTGCTAATCTTCTATGGGAGGGTCTTCTAGGGCTTTGGGTCCACTAGAGACCATTCTCTCTTGTGGCTTTGATTTTTACATATCAGTATTACGCTTTATTGTCCAACTTGTCTCAAATAGGACTAAATATATATATATGTATATGTACCTCTCCCATTTGTTGTTCAATAATTTGATGGGCCAGTTCCTCTATGGTTGCCATGATCTTTAATCACCAGAATTTCCTGTCAAAGAAAGAAGAAGATTCTTAACATCTAGAACCTTAAAGATGAAAATTTCTGGGGGAAAATATTATTTACATAAATAAATTATAGCCACAGTTGCTGAAGTGAGCCCAGCAACTAATTTAAAGTGTGGTTATGCTCTAAACATGACTCTGTAGAGATGGCATCATATAGTTCCATGTTTGTGTTTCAATGGCTTTCATATAATTTGTCTGTTTCTTAGGTCACTTTTGGTTTTTTATCACAGCAGAAGTACAGCTCACAGCAAGATTTCAAAGTACTAATATGTTCTCTTTGGCTTTTACATCATTACCATCAATTCTGATCCACCGAAGGTCTAATTAAGAACTTACTCAGTTAGAACTAAACCAATGTTTCCATTGCTGTACCAGTCAACTCGTACAGCTTGTTCTGCTGAAGTTATACTGGTCTAGCAGCACTAACAGGAGTAATTAAAAATGAACATGTGTCATTAAAAGAAGACATTTCTTAGGTGAAAACAGATCTGTGGAACAAGATGATGCCAATATCAATTTGCTTTAGGGCCACAGTATGCTTTAAAATGCAGAAATTTGGTTGAGATTTAAGTCTGCTCCCTTCATCTCTGTGAAGTGTGCAACGTAGTCCCAGTGACAAAACTGAGATCGTTACACGCTGTAAACCAGGGGTCGGCAACCTTTCAGAAGTGACGTGCCGAGTCTTCATTTATTCACTCTAATTTAAGGTTTTGTGTGCCAGTAATATATTTTAACGTTTTTTAGAAGTTCTCTTTCTAGAAGTCTATAATATATAACTAAACTATTGTTGTATGTAAAGTTAATAAGGTTTCAAAATATTTAAGAAGCGTAATTTAAAATTAAATTAAAATGCAGAGCCCTCCGGACCGGTAGCCAGGATCCAGTCAGTGTGAATGCCACTGAAAATCAGCTCGCGTACCGCCTTCGGCACTTGTGCCATAGGTTGCCTACTCCTGGTGTAAACCATTGTTATGTAATATTAAATGTTCATATATAAGGGTAGTTTGGGCATGTATCTACATCTTTACATTAGTCAATATGTAAGAAGGGTGCAGTGCATAAGAGTTATGAAGCATCACAACCACTTGTTTAAATTAATGTCAAAACCTAAATTAAAGTCTATAGAGCACTTGAAATTGAATCTGCTTTATGTACCAAGCCAACACACTTATACTGACAGGCCTCGTCTACATTCAAAAGTTGTACTGCTCTAACTAATATTAGTATAGTTAACAATATAACCTCCCTAGTGTGGATACAGTTGCCCTGCTATAGAGGTGTTTTACACCATTATAGCTAGTCCTGTAGAGGAAGAGTAAATAAGCTGCACATACACAGTATAAGGCAGTGGCTCTCAACTTTTCCAGGCTACTGTATCCCTTTCAGGAGTCTGATTTGTCCTGCGTATCCCCAAGTTTCACCTCATTTAAAAACTACTTGCTTACAAAATCAGATATAAAAGTACAAACATGTCACAGTACCCTATTTCTGAAAAATTGCTTACTTTCTCATTTTTACTATAAAATTATAAAATAAATCAATTGGAATAAAAATACTGTACTTACATTTCAGTGTATAGCACATAGAGCAGTATAAACAAGTCACTGTATGAAATTTTAGTTTGTACTGACTTCACTAATGCATTATACGTAGCCTGTTGTAAAACTAGGCAAATATCTAGATGAGCTGATGTACCCCACCTGGAAGACCTCTGTGTACCCACAAGGGTATGTATACCCCTGGTTAAAAACCACTAGTATTAGGTACTTTTATACTGGTATAATTGCATTCATACAAGGAATTGTATCGGCTTAACTATTTTGGTTTAGATAGATAAATAAATCGCACCCCATACCAAATAATTATACCAGTACTAAAACTGTGTCTAGACTAAACTTAAGATACGAAGACTATTTCTTCTCACTTCCCCTATATCCTTGCTGCAATCTCACCACATCACATCCTCTGTCCCAGAGGCACTATATCATGACCAAGCCAAATCTACTCCTGAAGTTAAACAGACCGTTCCTTTTTGAATAGTGAGAGAACCTCCAACTCCACCAGCACGCATTCTAGCATATCTAGCTCCGCTGGCAGAAAGGAATAAACAAAATGGAAACATGTTTTCACTTTGCAGAGCACTTCTAAACCACCAGCAAACTTACTAGGTTCAAAGGAGGGAAGAGTGAAGACAAATCCAAACTTCTTCAGGTGTGTATTTAAAAAAAACAAAACACCTCACTTTATAAACATTAATAGCTTGTCTCAGCTCCTCTGTAGGACAACTATATTATCCACATTACACACACAGTGAAACAAACTGGATCACAAAATCGTTTTTCAAGTTAGGTCTTATATAAACATTGCCATATTCTGTTTTAAATAAAATATTCTCCATAATAAAATAGTATCTGGGTTGCCAGAAGTGGCGTAAGTGATTCCACAAATAAAAAACAACACACCGGATTGAGATTAGAGAACTGTTTGTTTACTGTGCATTTGACTGCACTTTTCAGTCAGATTCTTCCCTGCTGGAGAACCCTTAAGATTTTAATTTAAAAAAATTAGAACATACTATTGAAAAGGCAACCAGAAACTGGATTCTTTTTTAAATTAGTCAAATTTGCCATCCCATCTTTGGCTAGACTTCAGTGTAAAAAGTGAGTCTTTTATATAGGACCTAATCAAAGCAGTTTTTTTGCATGAATTCCCACTGAAGTTAATGGAATTGTTATAAAGGGCTCTGGTGCCTAAACCACATCCATAATCTGTAAACCTTTTTGGATCTCTCCTGATAAAATATATATCTGGTGTAGCGTAGTGGTTAAGAGCGCTGCCCTTTGATATGGGAGACTGCCCTTTGATACGAGAGACTGGGGTTCAAATCCCGGTTGGTATCCAACTTTCCAGTAGGGGTCCTTGGGCAAAAGACCCCCTAACGCTTCACCTGCCTACCTCAAATATGAGAGTGACATGAACTAGGAGAGTCATGCTGGCTCGGACGT
>NC_133769.1:87969792-88046324 GCF_003597395.2 Chelonoidis abingdonii
GCTGGGAGATAGACCAACTCCACATTTACATCCCAGACTATCAAGAAGAACCTAAGAAGAACAAGTGGATGTGCAGCCCAACACCTGAAGCTGAAATTCACTGCACCCTCCCCTCCATTGCAGAGCACAGCAGCTGATATGAAAGGCATAGATCATGGAGAATACTAGCTACAGTACAATCCTCAGAGACCGATTAACCAAGCTCAGTGGAGAAGTACACTTCAGATCAGTATGTTAGAAGATGGCCAGTAGAGCCCTCATGACAATCCCTAACTAACCACCAAAAAACTGCAACCATGAACTGGTATCGACAGACCACTGTAATCCTGGAGATGCTCTGGCACACGATCAAAGAAGAACAACAATATGTTACCCACCCTGGAAAATGAGGGTGGGAGGATAAGATCTAAGGTGACTCGAAGAAAGTTAGTCCAGCTGGTGGAACACAAGAAGGTGTAGAGATTAAGATAAGATTCGGCTACTGAAAAAATACAAGGGCTACTCCATCCGAAGCCTTAGAGACTGCAAACAAAGGCTCACTGAACTAAGCTACCAGGCTAAGGAGAGTACACTAGAGAAGCAGAGGCCAAAAAGAAATGCCCTGTATTTTCAAAGACGCATCAAGGTGTACTCCAACTGCAATGCACACAACACAATATCAGCGAGCCACAGCAGCAGAAACTGAACAGTAACGGAAGAACATATGGGAGAAAGAGAAGACTCATACATACAGTGGCAAAGTGGCTGCAGGACCTGAGAATCAGAGCAAGCAATCTCCAAAACAGAACCAGATCACCATCACAGTAGGATAAGACATCGCAGCAGCGAGTGCAAGAACATGAAGGCTGGACGCACTCTGGACCAGACATGATCCACACTACTGCTAAAGAAGACGACAGCAGTGCATTGAGACGCGCTAGCAGCAACAGATGAACCCCTGCTAACGCCACAGGGCTCCCAACTCCAACTGGCTAACCAAGGAAGGATAATGCTGATCATGAAAAGACCACCTGCAAGGGGACACAACCGTCCACTACCCGGCCATAACCTGCCTCCCCACAACATTGAAAGTCCTAATCAGGCATCATGAGCCGCCAAGCTACAGGAGCCATGGGCCCAGTACACATGAGCCCAGCTCAAGAGGGCCTTGGAAACAACATCTGACACGCAGGCCTCAAACACCAGTTGCTCAATTAGTTAGAGAAGTCAGCTTCACCAAATCAAGACGTCTAAGACAAACCAGACCAGAGCACAGCCTGGATTAGACATACGGAAACGCACTAGTGAGCCTCTGCACACATGTGGAATCATGTGAATGTCTGAGCGCTATAGCAAAGGCAACACTGGACGCAGAGCACTCCTCAACGAGCTCCAAGGGACTATGGAAAGACAACACTAGAGTCACTCAAGGCAACTGACACAAGTGACCATCAAGTGTGGCATATACCAAGGTGATTGACTGCCCCCGCGCTCGTTCTGCATAGGCTTAACAACCCGCCTCAGCCAGATAATCACAAGGACTGGGATACAGTACATGGTAAGGAGTGGGACTACCATCAGCACCTCCTCTACATGAATGACATCAAGCTATAGCTAAGAATGAACAGAGACAATCGACGCAAATCGCACCTGAACGCCGGATCTACAGTGAGGATTCAGGATGGTCATATCGGACTGGAAGAATGTGGCCGATGGTAGTAAGAAGGGAAGGTAGTCAGACTGATGGAGTGGAACTACAGCGGGCCACATAGCAGACATTTGCAACAGACCAAGACTAAAGTACTTGGCGTCCCATACAGTCACATGGAAGACCAGATGAAGGAGGCAAGGAAGAACAAGCAACATCCAAGTATCACCAAAGGACAGGCAGGTACGGCCAATCACCAAACATCGGGTAATTAGACAGGACGCAGAAGACAGCGGGCTGATAGATATAGCAGTGCCAAGTGAAGCAACATGAGGAAGAAGGAATATGAGAAGCTGAGAAGTTACCAGGGCCTGAAGAGGAACTCGAGAGGAATGTGGAAAAGTGAAGGCCAAAGTGGTCCCCGAGTGGTGTGATAGGACATGCGGGCTGTGTGAACTCTTAAGGCTGGTGATGGCTCCAACACAGATCCAGCGCAACTATCAGATGCTCTTGTCAGAAGAGTGCAGTGCTAGGAAACAGCTAAGTTACTGCGCACAACCCATAAACCACCAGGCCTGGTAGAATGGGGACCCGAGGTTGAGGAAGACACAACCAGCCATAGGGGTGAGAGGAGATTTTTTTTGTTTTTTTGTCTATATTTGTGCTATTTTTTTTTTTTTTTTTTGTTTGTCTATTACCATGATGTTCTGGTTGATTGGCCAGTACCTGCCTGTCCGCTGGATTGGAAGTCGCCGACAGATCTAGCTCCCGCATAAATTTTCCTCGCACAACCTTGCTGTGGAATTCCATCTGGTCTTGGGAGGGTCTAGCCATACGCTGTGCAGATGTCCTGTACACATGGCCTAGCCACTTGGTTGTGCCGTTCAAGAATTTGCTGTATATGGCTGTTCCTGCTGGCATCCTTACTCCACGAACAAATCCTGCTCGCTATGTGTGTTGACCGAGCCGACTGTCCTCTGAGGCGGTCATCTTGGCACAAGTCTGGCGACACTTGGAGTCTAACATTGTGAGAGCAGCTTCCTCTTTACTATGTTGAAGCGTTGGGTAACTAGCTGTTTCTCAGTAAGTGTGGATGTAGGTCTTTTGTCCATCCACAGTCCCCTCATACGTTTCATATATCCCCTCTCATTAGGTCTACTGTTGTGTGTGTGTGTGTGTGTGTGTATATATATATATATATAATATATAATTTTCTAAGGAATGATACATTATTAAGAATCTGAAAAATACTCCCATAAGACTGCAATTTTAAAGTCAAGTTTTTGCTCTCAAATAAATAGCATTACATTGGAACTGTAGCACAAGAGGAAAATCTTTCAAAAATGTAGACAAAATTCTATCTGAAGATATAAAAATTCAATTTGAATTTTTTAAAATAATTGAATATCAAAAAAATGTAAGCTTCCATAATGCACTTTTATACAATTTGCCTTGATTTTTAAAATCCTTCCTAAAAAAAGAGGAGTTATTTCCATCTCTTTTCTTGTTGGCTGAGGATGTCTTCTTCAAGGGAGAAACTGACTATACATGGGAAAATCTGAAACTTACTTTACACAAATTGCTGTCAGATGCACAGAGTCAACATACTGAAATCCACTGTCTTGGGTGTTACTTATAGAAATGCACAAAATTTTAAAAGAAATATTATTTTCAAATTAACTGTTCCACTTTAAATATCTGAAAAAGCTTTCGCATGCTATACCTATTATATAGATATTATCAAGCGGGCAGAGTTTATGTGAACAAGAGATTGCACATAATTTTAAATGAGAATTTTATTCCACTGAGTTTCTAGTTTAAAAAACAGCATATTAGAAAAATTCATATTGAATCATTCAAGCAATTTTTACACATCAATAATAACTATCCTAGTAAAAAGTGACAGCTTATAGACTAACAGACGTATTGGAGCATAAGCTTTCGCGGGGGGGAATACTCATTCATCTCACTCATCAGATGAATGAAGTGGAAATTTTCAGAGGCAGATATAAATATGCAGGCAAGAATCAGTCTAGATCCAGACTAACATGGCTACCCCTCTGGTACTATGCTAGTAAAATTAAGTGGAGAATACACTTTTCCTGAAAGCTAAACTTTTTATTTAGTGATCAACATTTTCCATGTCATGGTTACCAGCTATCACATCTTCTGCATTCTTATTTCTAAACAAGTCTAGAATAAGCCAAGGTCACTATTCCTCAATCAGAAAGACTTTTGATTGCATTCTTTCCACAGTGACGCCTCCAGGATAACAAGCACAATGTCAGTCAGATTTACGAACAAATGCTATAGTTGCTCTAACTTTCTTCACTTTATACCTCTCTTCTAAACCTTTTGATGTTTTGGCCTGCAGTGCTGGCATGTTCTGATGCAAACACTGAACACTAATTGCTAATTATCCTCCATCAACTCAGCAGCACTTGTTCTCAGGCAATCTAACACAATGAAAAGGAAGTGGACAGTTCTTCTTTAGTCTTTGCAAAGGCTTACGGTCAAATACTGAACTTGCACGTGACAGAAAATTCAAGAGCTCTGGATAAGTCCTATATTTCTGGAGTATAAATAGGTAAAAGAATTTTGTGTGAAATTTGAAATAGACTACGTTACTAAATGAAGCCCTGCTATTTAAACATTATTTGACTTGCAGACTTCAGATGAGAATGATAAATATATTGGTGGTGTTGCGAAATACAGTTATAAATATACAATGAAAATTTCTTTCTAATGTGCACGGCCAGAACATATTAGGCAGGCCTCACTCTCTTTTGCAAAGTTCTAGATAAATTCATGGTGCTATGTAAGATGATTAGTAATACCTGACACTACAACATAATTTTTGCCCCTACTATTTTGCAGATGCAATTCTATAAGAAACACCTCATACACTTCACTTACATTTATTTCCATATCTATGGGTACTGCTTCAGTTGGGAGTGAGGGAAAAAACAGTTTATGTTTGGCTACTTCATGTCCCAGATACATGAAGTCAGTCAGTAAGTCCATAAATGATCTAACAACTTAGAAGGATAATATTAACTCAGAATTGGCTGAAAAGTTAAATTTTATTTAAAAAAAAAAAGTTTCTATAAAACCTAATACCATCAAAAAAGTTTATGATTTCTTAAAAAGAAAAGAAAATAGTAACAACAGTTTTTAAACAAATACAAATTCACCCGGACTGATCACAACTCAGGCCAGGTCTACACAACATGTTGGCAAACTTAAAAGTCACTCAGGGGTGTGAACCCACCCCCTACTGACAAATTATGCTGGTATAAGTGGTAGTATGCACAGTACTTTATCAGCAGAAGAGCTTCTCCCGCTGACATAGCTACTGCCGCTAATTGGGGGCAGTTTAATTATATTGATGGGAGAGCTCTCTCCAGCTGGCATAGAGCAGCTACACCAGAGATGATATAGCAGTGCAACTGCATCTGTACCACTGTAAGCTCTCTAGTGTAGACATAACCTCAATGTTTCAACACTTAGAAGTGAAACTGGATGAGGTTTTAGTGTCCCAACAAAATCCAAGAACTGTACAATATAAAAATGGTGAAAAATAATTTTTTTTTACTTTTTCAGTCCCTTCCACCCCCCCTTTGAATAACCTAAAATGTTGTTAGAAACACACAGGCAAATAAATGTATATGAGTTTAAGCTGACATTATCCCTTTTAAGTTTCAGTTGATTTTTACATCCACCTCACAATAATGACTGCCCACTCACATTACAAATATTCATTCTTGATGTACTGAACAAAACATGTATTTGTGCACTAGAAGAAATGGTTGTCTAATACAGTAAGTGTGCTTCTTTGAGATGTGTTGTCCATTTATATTCCACTCGGTGCACATGCCCGTGTTCAGAATCTTTGGGTCAGCAGTGTCCATTGGGGCTGCACCTGTACCCTGAGTGTCTTTGTGTCTCTCATCCACAGGCATAACGGGGAGGGCGACCCCCCGGAAACCAGTAATCAATTCCTTCACCAATGCAGAATCCAGGTATTATATGACTCCATATTAGCAAGAATAGTTATGGTATATATGGAAAACATACTTTACAGTAGCTGATTCTTCAATGCAAGTAATTGTTTTTTCTTTCAGTTCTTGTCTACATATATTACATTCTTGGCGACTCTCAAGGAATAACTTAAGTGACTGGAGGTGCGTGCTTGGAATCTACCTAACCAATGACTGTAAGACAGCTCTGCCAAAATTAGCATCAAATCTTGATGCTACCACTACAGAGTAATGTTGAGTAGAGTATGTTCTGAAACCACGTTACTGCCCTACAAATTTCCAAGATGGGAACTCTTTTCAAAGAAGCTGCTTGAGCCCTAGTGGAATTGGCTGTAAAACAGCTATTTTGTAGCATAATTTAATACTGATAGAAATACAATTAGATAGTCTCTGTGTCGATATTGCCTGACTTTTAACCCTATCCATATAAGCTACAAATAACTTAGTGGCCACCATAAAAACCTCAGTCCTAACTAGACAGATAGCAACTTAAGCATATCAAATGTGCAAAGTTTAGATTTCTCTTGGGAAAGACGACAAGCAGGTATATTACTTGGTTAAGATGGAAGTCAGAGACGACCTTTGGCAAAAAACTTTGGGTGAGGCTTCAAGGTCATACTGTCCTTACAAAATGCAGTGTATGGATGTCCCACCACAAATGTTTGTATTTCTTTGACCTTTCTAGCAGATTATACTGCTACTAGAAAATCTGCCTTGATGGACAGGTAGAAAAGAGAAGATGTATGCAAGGGTGATTACTCAAACTCCATCAGCACTTGGTTGAGATCCCAAGGAAGAGGAGGGGCTCCCTGTTTCAACAGTACACACATGTAAGTCATTTCAGGCATCTACCTACTGTACGGTGTGAGAATACTGAGTGACTCTGAATGGGAGGGATGGTTTGCTGAAATGGGTGTGTGAGCTTTTGAGGGAGTCTAGCTGTACAACTTATGAATTCTGGTCGATATTAAAAAGTTGATTGTATGAAAATTGCTGTCTCAGGGAATGCCTCTACCCTCTTGTATCCATCATTGCTGACGTGCCTTTAAGCATGTCTAACCCAGGTCAGGAACAACAGTTAGCCAGTACAGACTATATGCACTTGAATAGGTCTTCCTTTGTGAGAACAAAAGAGTAACTGCATTCTAGGGGAAATCAGTTCTCTCCAACCTCCCTCAACAAGGGGCTGGTATTTGGGGAATGAAAAATTCCGAAATGCAGGACAGATTCCAAGGTGTTGCTGTTAGCCTTTAAAAACCATGGAGGTGAAAACTCTCAGTGTCACACAGGAATCTTTGAGTACAAGAAGGGAAGTGGATGAACCAGCCAAGCTAAGAGAAGGCTCCATGTTTCAGAATATAGGCCATGCACTGTAGCAGAAGGACTCTGGTTAGCCCCCGAGAATTCTGACCCCCGCCCAAATAATGCTCTGGAGTGGTGAAAAAAACTGAGACAGAGAAATCTGTGTACATTTTATTATTTTTGTATAAAACTGGTATTCTCATGTGATTAAGCAGAGCAATACTGTTAGAATCCTGTACAAAGCGTATGGGTGTTTCATGAATTACACCTGCTGCATGTCCAGAAAGTTAACCTTTGGACCTGGAACACCCATAGAAAAGGAGTTCTGTTAGTGTTTATTTAAACCATACAAGAGTCTGAGGGTAGGCACTGGTTCCAGGCGGCAGGCAGTGGGACATATCGTAGTTTGCAGGAGAAGGTGCAAGACAGGATGTGCATACCAAGAACATGTCCGGTGTCCCCATGACAGCAGCAATGCTTGGACAGAGCCTTAAACCATGTTGGCTGGATTCTCTCAAAGTAGCCTTGTAAGTGACCAAAAGGACATACTTGGCTAGAGCTCGTTGCTTGTAGAAAGTCATTAATTCTTTAAGGACAAGAGGTAGTCTAGTATATCAGGTATGGAGATAAGTGAGGTCCTTGGGATCAGACAGAAGATCTCTTCCTCTTGGAAGATGATGTAAACCTAGTGGAGTCTCTCTGTACTGTGTATAAGTATATCCTGGACCTCTGAAGAGCAGCTGCTCTCCAGTGCTGTTAACCAGCCGATACTGATGCTTACAAGGACCGGGAAGATGGATCCAGACAGATGATCAGCTCCTCTCTTTGGGAAATTACATCTGTGTCGGGAGATAATGGGACTGGATATCTAACAGAGAGATTGATCAGGTCTGAGAAAAACAAACTGCATTGGCCCAGGCAGAGCCAATATGATCATCTTGGCTGAGTCTTATCTGAGTTTCCTGATGACTCTGGGAATCAATGGAATAGGCAGGTCAGCATAAAAGAGTTCTAGAACCAAAGGGATCAGAAACGCATCTGATAGAGAACCCTAGAACTAGTGGCCTCTGGCGCAAAAGCTGAGACACTTCTTGTTCTTTTTCATTGCAAACAGGTCTATGGAAATGGACACTTTTTTTTAACATTTTTTTTTTAAATAAACCGATTTAAAATTAAAATTTATATAATGATAATCCATGCACAGGCCTAAACTTACTATAATATAGTAAAATCATTTAAAGAAAACAAAAATAATGTTAAGCAGCCAATGCTTGCTGCCAAGGTTTTAAAAAACTCAACCCACTGAACTGGTGGAAGTCACTGACGAAGTATATTGAACCAGAGTTTGCTGAAGTGCTAAACTGGCTTTTGAAAGCATTAGTCTCTTCTGCAGAGCGAATATTTTCTTCACTTCCATTTATTGAACTGACTCACTTCAATGATTAGTTAAATCAAAATTAAGACACTGATTGGGAGTTGAAAAAGCAAAAAAGTTTGTTTTCCTTTTCTAATCTATGAATAAAAAAATTAGGAGTGAGAAGATGAGATCTCCTAGTTCTAAAATCCTGACGGAGAGTACTGAACAATCAGTTCAATTCACTAACAATAAATAAGATCTTTTCTTGTTTAATAAATCAGTTAGTGTTAAATAAAAAACGTTTTGCTAATTTCTTTCTGATGTATCCAGCACATTTAAGGTAGTTTTAATTAACTAGTAAAAATCAATCTGAAAATGCTGTTTGTACATTTGTAACTGAATTTGAATTTCTATCCAAACAGAGCTTCACATAAAACACAAGCAAACCATCTTTTATTAAATAAGAAATGCATCATCCCCCATTTTCTAGAATAAATAAAGTAGGAAAAATTAGGACTCTGAATACATGGCAATTATACTATGTAATTACATAGATAAATGCGTATAAGTACAGTGTATCCTCTTGATTAGCCTCCCCCCCAAAAGTACCAAATTTAGTTTAAAAGCTATATATAGTTGCAAATACACACGTTTTACTTGTTACCAACCAATGAGAACCAACCTTTCTTTAGGTAAATAACTATGTACCAATGAAAAATATGATTAAAATCTATTATTTAAATTAATGGTTCCCGCTTGTTGATTTAAATCTTTATTAAAATCAGTTATTTAAATTGCATTAATTTAAATCAATCCACCTTGATGGAATACTGACCCCACCCTGGTGAATATTTCATGTACGTTGGGGCCTGTCATTGTGATTGCTTGTGAGCTTCCTCCTAAGGTCTGCCAGAACATTTTGCAAGCCTGGTATGTGATGAAGAGCTACTGGAGTAATTGTGTCATATGCCGTAATTCTATACCGACGCACAGTTTCTTGACAAAGGTGTGCATGTATGTGTTCGAGTGGGTTGGATCTTGCTCTGCGTTCCCTGTTTATATGAAACATTGCTGTGGTTTTGTCTGCCATAATCTGAACAGTTAACCCTTTCAGTACTGGAAGCAATACTGTGCAAACCTAATGAATAGCCTTATTTAGGACATTTGTATAAGTGATCTTTTTATGCCATCCAGAGACTTTGGTGTACAAGATGGTGTATGTGAACTCTCCACCGTAAAGTGAAGACACCTGTCATTAGGGTCTCTGATGGTCATAGTGGAGAGAAGAGTACTCCTTTACATACTTTTAGAGGATCCTTCAACCAGTTTAATGGTGACAGGACTCCTGTGGGACCTGCATCTTCATCTCCAGATGACGACCAATAGGCCAATACACAGACATCAATCATTCCTGCATACATCAAAAGTGAAGCCTGGCACCCTCAGTTACGTATAAACAGGAGGCCATGTGTCCTAGAAGTCAGACACAAGCTTCTTACCGAAGTCTCGTTGGATCAGTAGCTGAATGACCAGATCTATTACAGTGCTGAGTCTCTCGTTAGGCAGATAAGCCTTTGTTGAGGTGGTGCCATTACTACCTGGCATTTGGTAAATATCCTCAGTGCTACTTATAGACTGAAAGGCAGAACCCTGTATTGGTAATGGGAATTGCCCACCTGAAACTTTAGGTACTTTCTGTGGGCAAGATGGCAAGCAATATAAAAGTAGATGTTCTGAAGGCTGAGAGCTACACACCAGTCTTGTGGATCCAGGGAGGAAATTACAGACCATTCTGAAACTGAACATGTGAATGAAGGTATTAAGTTGTTTCAACTGAAGAACTGGACACCAGCCTCACTTTTTAATTGGGTATTAGAAAGAGATGGGAATAAAAACCCCTTGAGGCATTTCTTCCACAGCTCCAAGACTTAAAAATGACTTCCCTTCTTGGTGCAGCATGCTGTCATGAGAATAGTCGTTAAATAAGGATGGAGAAGGAGTGGGGAACATCTGGAATTGGATGGAGTACCCCATCTATAAACTTTGCAGCACCCACTGGTCTGCAGTAATAAGGCTCTAGGTCCCACAAAAATAATGGAAATGGATGGAAAGAAAAGGATACTTCAAGAAATGCATGTGGTTCCCAACCAAGGAGATAGATCTGCTGACTTGAAGATGACAGTGCCAGAACAGCACCTAACAAAAAAGAAGAGAAGATAACTCAACATGTGCAGTAACTTGGGTTCTTTGAGACGTGTGTCCCTGTGGGTGTTCCACTTCAGGTGTTGGTGCATCCCAGTGCTGTTGATTGGAGATTTTCAGTAGCAGTGTCTTGTCAGGGGTGTGCGTGCACAGTAGCAGTCTCATGGTGCTGCTGGTGCCTCTTCTAGCACATATACATCCCGACCTGTTCAGTCCCTTCTCTACTGTGGAGTGTTTAGCTCGTAGTCCGAAGTAGAGGGGAGGAGGGCGGGTAGTGGAGTACTCACAGGGACACTCATCTTGAAGAACTTCAGTTACTGCACAAGGTGAGTAACCTTCTCTTCTTTGAGTGCTGTCCCTGGGCGTGCTCCACTTCAGGTGAGCATAGAGCTGATGTGACAAACAGGTCTATGTGTGGGGATCCCCACATGTATAAAATATGATGTGTTATTTCGTCATTCAGTTCCCATTCATGCTCTTTGGAAAACTGCTTAATGTGTCTGCCATTATACTCAGTCGACCCAGGAGGTATGCTGCTGTCACAGTGATGATGTGTTTTATGCATCAGATCCATAGTTTTAAGGCCTCTGTACATAAGGAATGTGCTCCAGACTGGCAGTTTATACAGAACATGATGGACAATATGGTCCATCAGGACCCTTATCGTTTTCTCTCATATAAGAGGGAGGAAAGGCAGGCACACATTGCGAACTGCATGGTTACAGTCAGCTCTTCAGCATTTTCATGAATGTTTAGAATACAGCAGCCAGCTGCCTCTCTTTAAATATGGCATTTACTGACAAAGCTCAATGGGGTTAAAAAAAATTGCCTTTACGAAAAAAAAGACTATTAGCTTCTCTTCAATGTTGGATAATAAAAGGTGTGAAAATAAAAGGCTCATGCCTAAATAGAAGAACTTGGGGGGGGGGGGGGAACGTGATTAAAACTTTTAATACTTTGTTTTCATTGTTCTTTTAATACACTCTCTCAGAAGCTTAAAAATAAAATTGCTTTACCTTCTGGTTATTGTTCACGTGTTGGCAAACACTGACACATTTCTACATCCCCAACCTCGGCCATCTATCTGACAGATTGAAATGAACTGCTTTTTGTTAATTTCCTTGTTAGTGTATCAACATTATTTATGTGAACTAAGGAAAAAAAGCTTGCTCATGCCATCTATCCCTTCTTATGCTATTTTCAGATTTATAACGAACATCTGAAACATTTTCCTTTTCTTCAAAAAGGTTTTTTTAATACTTGTTTAGGAATATCAAGGAATATGAGGAATATCAAGTGATGTTGCTCCTTGCTTTTTGTTCTCCTTGGCGAACCACAGAATAAGATGAAAGCTTTCTGAAGGAGCGAGGACATGAAATGTTGAACAAAAAATCTATTCTCCCAGCTGTCTGAATTAAAAAGGCATTGGAAATTTTAAACAGTCTGACTAGAATCCTGTACAGCCATTAGTTGAAAACTGATTTAAATTGGTTTAGTTTGCAAGTAAATGTAGTCCTTGTCTATACACAAAATTGCACTCATTTAACTAAACTGGCACAATGTCACACATTTAATTAAATTTCTGTGTGTTGACAAGCCCTTACACAAAACTAAACTGCTCTTAGCCAATTTCAAACAGGGGTTAGCACTGGTTTAACAAAATCATTTTCAGTCTGATTTTAGTTAGGTCCAGTCTACAAAGATACACTTATATAACTAAAGGTGTGATTTTATACTAATTTAAATTACATTAGCAACTTGTGTAGACAAGGCCTCAGCTGTGTAAACGTAACCTTTGTTGGTAAATGATGTCTTAACCCTACTAATTCTTCTGCCATTCAGAAAAAACAAAGCAAAGAAGACCTGCATTTTTAATGTAAAAAACAAGTTGAACTTTTTTAAAAATAAAACAAAACAAACCCCACACCCGTAGGCCATCTATACACATCAAAGAAAACATTTTTTAAATCACACCAGCCTAGCTTTATTCTTAACAAGTCAATTGTAGCAACGTCTTCTGTACAACCAACAGAAATGCATCAAAGGGTACTGTACATATCTTGCACAAGTGACTGTTACTGTTTTGAGACTAAATAGTAAATTTAAAATTAATTCAAAAAATTCCCAGATAGATTAAAACAATTTTAAGGCTGAGTACATTTTGTGTGTAAATTATATGACAATTTGGCTCAAAAATCAGTGAAGTCAGAGTTAAACCTGAAACTCTATTCTTAAAAAGGTGAAGATTTGAGATTTTATTAATTTAAAAAAAACTTAAAGATTAGTGGCCTGATTTTCAAAAGATGCTGAACATCTCTAGTTCCATTGACTTCAGTGGGACTCCAATGCCCTTAAAATATATAGATATTAAACAAACAACTATATTCTAAAATAAAAATTATTAAAACCCATTCCTTGTTCACTCATCTGCTATGGCTCAAATAAAACAAAAGACTTACATGTGTTTAACTTTACTCGTGAATAGTATCAAAGTAATCAACAGCACTACTTGCTGTACATAAAGTTATGCATGCATATCAGCATTTACAGGATCGGCCTTACCTACATGGGAAAAATTTCATTATAGCCTAAGATACAAATTTAAACCAATGTAATTACACCAGTATAACCCCCCCCACAGAGACTCTTATTTCATTACAAGGCTATATCTACACTGCAGACCTTAGAGTGGCAAAGCTGTACCACTACAGCTGCACTGTTTTAAAGTCTCCTGTGTAGCTACTCTATGCTGGTGGCAGAGCTCTCTCGTTGGCATAATTAAACCATCCCCAACAAGAGGAGATGACTATGCTGGCAGGAGATGCTTGTGTCAATTGGAAAAGAGCTTAAGCAAAACAAAAAAAACCCTATCCGTATGCCAAAGTAAGAGTGTCTACACAAGTGGTTATAACAGTATAACTGTGTTGGTATACCTGGTAGCCTTAGTCTTGAGTTCAGTGTTCCAGATTTATCCTGTAACAACTGGTGACATCAACATCACCTGAAGCAACACTGAGCAATATTTCAGACAATTTTGAAGATACCAGATGTTACCAGAAGTACTGAGAAAGTAAATAAAGAAGAAAAATCTGGGATACATATGTACAAAGCATTGTAGTTCATCTTTAACTTACCTAAGGTACCTAGATTACACTTCACACCTCGTATGCATAATTACTCTGTGGAGACTCCTGTGATAAATTAAACAAAAGACACACCATTTCAGTTTTGTAGCTGTTATTATACAGGTTTACAGATTAAGCATAATACTTTTGCATTTTTGAACTCTTATCCATGAATTAAACTTGTGAAAATGCTGATTTTTTATTGAATAATTTAATATTTTTTCAATGTGAATGAATTCTGAACAAGAATTATGAGCTTCTATCTGAAAATGGGAAATACTGTTCTCAAAACATTGAGGCTTTGTCTACACTGGCAACTGAACAACAACAACAAAAAACACTCCCCCAAAAGACAAAAGTTTTGTTGACGAAAAGCGCCAGTGTGAACAGCACTTTGTCGGCAAAAGTACTCTCCTGCTGAAAAAGCTACTGCCACTCGTTGGAAGTGGAAGTTTTTTGTCTACAGGAGAGCTCTCTCCTGCTGACAAACAGCAGTTACACCGCGTGCCTTTTAGTGGCACTGCTGTAGCAGCGCAGCCATGTTGCTGAAAGTTGCATAGCGTAGACAAACCCTCAGTGTTACATTTCACATGAGATAGAAAAGGCCACTCCAAAGCATTTTATTTTCTTCACATGTACTGTTGGGCAGCTGCTCTACTGATACAGAAAATAATACACTAATCTGGGCATCAGGCCAATACTGGATCAATACTTAATGGAAGATCCCTACTTCAGCTCGAAAGCCCCCCAGCTACTGAACTCATGTCAAATTTTCCAACAAGCACATGAACTATAACACCAATGGGAGCAACAGCTAGCCATCAAAGACTCCTGAGAAACTAACATAAATAGAAATGCTTTTCAACAGCAAAGCTCTGGTGCCCTACCAAGTGTATGGTGACCCATCTTCCCCCCTTATTTAAACCAGGCAACTTTACATAACCTCATACATTTTCTATAGATTCTGGCCTCTTCTCTTACATAAACCTTAGTAACTGGAAAATATATTCTGCTTTGTTGCTAACCTTATGACTTCTGCAGATACAGTAAACATCCACCTCTTTCTTTCACATGAATTAATCTTTCTACCTATCTCCTGAAGAGTTCTCACTACACTGAGAAGTAAAACGCTGCTGCTCAGACAATTTCTAGATCATTCAGATATTTTTGTCCCTCATCCACCTTCCCTCCCACCCCTAAAGAATCTGTGCTTTTTGCTACTGCATCTGTAAGCAGCTGACATTGTAAGAAAGCAGTATTTTAAATTCTCAAGAAATGAGAATAAGCAATAGTAATAGAGAAGTATTTTTTAATCATTACTTTATTGTATTTTGAAGGGACATATCTATAAAATATGATTTTTTACACAATCTGAATTTTGGCCTTAAATACTTGAATGTACTCCTTAAGGCATTTCAGTCTAAACTCTGAATTTCTTTGTTTTCAGCAATATTCTTATTCCTATTATTTAATTCCAGGCATGCTCACAACATGCTAAGTGCTTTCTAAGGCATACTTCCTGCTCTGAAGAACATACTTTATACATATTTTGTTTTCTGTATTAATAATAAAAACATTAGAGTGATAGCTGATTGTTTCTTGTTCCAGAATGTGCATATTGCCCCCTACTAGCCTTTTAAAACAATGCCACAGTTAAAAGGAGCAGTGATGTCAGCTTCCATTGTCCATTTACTGCATTTTCAAACAAGCTCCTTTGTACTTTCTCCTATGCTGGCCCTCGCAATTGCAAAAAATTCCCCCTAAACATCCCCATATCTCTTTTTTATCCTCCTTCCAATCCCTCATTAAAATTCTCCTTTGCAGAGATGCCTACAAAAAACAAGTTAGGCCACTAGTGCACTTACTCCTGGATGAATTATGCACCACTGCGCACATGCAGAATTCATGTCCAGCACAGAATTCTCTCCCCCTGCACCGAAAATACATTCCGCCAAAGAAGGGCTGCAGTTCCACCTTTCACACCCCACAGGACGCTGTGGTGCCAGAACAGCTGGCTGACTCGCAGTAACAGTTAGCAGCCAGTTGCATTAGTCACAGCGGCCTCCCAGTGTAGCCCGGTTAGGAGACAGAATACGGCACATGGGACTGCTGGGGGGTCTAACAGACTGGGGTTCAGAAGGGCTGTGGGGCACAGACTGGGGCATGGGTTCATGTGCTAGTGGAGTGACAGCATTGAGCCAGGGGCTGAATGAGAAAGGGGCTCCAGGGCCACATAGGGTCAGGGGGTGCAGGGACACACAGAAACAGGGACAGATATGCCTGACTGAATGGGAGAGGCTCAGGATCAGCCAGGGTCTGCATGGGGGAGACTCCCCACCTCGCAAACAATCCCCCGCCCCGACACTGTTCTACACCTTCTCCCATTCACACTTAAAACCCTCCAGGTTCACTCACAGGCTCTCTCCCTCTCCCTCAGCTCCTCCATTACCCCTGATTCCCTAAGCCTTCGCACTGTTTCTGAGGGATGCGGGAAATACATTTTTGTATTGTAGTTTAAATGAAACTCAAAAGTTCTGTATTAATATGACTAGTAAGGAATCTATTTATCAAATAAAAACATTTCCTGGATCTTTCTTTTTGTCTGTATTGCCACAGACATATTTGTTGACAGATATTTTGAAGCAAATTACCAAAATAATTGAAACTGGCATGAGTATACTGTGTTATTTTGACAAATGAAATACGCAGAATTTTAAAATATTGTGCACAGAATTTTTAATTTTTTGTCACAGAATTCTTCTAGGACTATGCAGCGAGACCACTGCTTATCATGCTGACCAATATTGTCTCAGTGTTTCCTTGTAACTCCCCAACTGTATATATCCATCTGTTGCCTCGTCTTAAAACTTACATTGCAAACTATTTGGGGTAGGGATCGTCTTTTTGTCCTGTGTTTATACAGCACCTAGCAAAATTGGGTTCTGAGCTATAACCAGGGCTGCAAGACAATATGGTAACACAAATAATAAACAGTATCTTTTTTGGCCATGACCAGTGGTTTAAAACTGGTGTAGCAAATTATATTTGAGAGTAAAAATAGTTAAGAAATTAATGTCTTAAATTCTATGGGTAATTAATGATGATCAAAAGGTGGGGACTTTCAAAGACACATTAAGGTAACTAAATCCTATAATTATACTGCTATAGTTAAACTGTTATAACTTTACTGTGTATACAAACCCTTAATGCTTGTTAAAAGGGTTTTTCAAGTGTTAGCTCTGCGGTTCTTAACTGTGGGGGAGACCCTAAAGTCTTTAGAGGGGCATGCTGACCTTTCGCATTCAATCATGGGGTTGCAATGCCACTCATTCAAATCTGGCCTAGTCACCCCTCCAGTGCGACTGCCACATTTGAGTGAGAGGCTTGCAACCTGGCACACGGAGTCAACAATTCCACCCACTGAAATTTAGCCTGGCTGTCCCTCGGATTAACACTCTTCAGTGCCAAAATTAAGAAATACTGCCCTGAAAACTTTGTGGATACTATGGTATGTTCTCATTTAAAATGCTTCCCAACCTATACATAGTTAGACAGCAGGCTCAAAGGACTGATTAATTTACAGAAGAATCCCCTTTATTGGAATCAATGTATTAGATGGACCAATTCCATTTAGACTACCTGGAAAATCCCCTTTTGTTCACCAAAACAAAGTTGGGGGCATGATTAAAAAAAGGTTGAAAATCCCTGTTAGCTTAACATGACTGAAAAAATTACCCTCTTTTCGCCCTTTTGCAGTAGTAGTTCGTTCCTTCCAGAGGACATAACATTAGGTCTAACCTTACATGCAGTTTCAATAGTGGTGTAACTATGTTAGTTCATTCTTTTTTTTAAGCCAATATAGTTACACTGGTACAACCTCTAGCACTGATGCAGTTGTACCACTATAGATTGTTTCCCTTCCTGTGTACAAACAAGCTAGATCAGTAGTAACACATTTATACTAGAATCACTGTATTCACAATTGGGGGGTTGTAACCCTTCATTTATCTCAATGTAGTTAAAATTGTGCAATTTTTCTGAGCAGACAGGACCTTTATTCTGCTGTTGAAGAGCAAAATTCAAATCAGTGGCTCTCCAACTTTACAAATCAGTCAATGCCATATAGCAAAGATCTAAAAAGAACTATTACCTTAAAAGAAATAAGCATTCTTCACATGTTCTTACCATGCAATGGTCTGACTTTTGAAATGTAAACTATCTTTCTAAGAAGCATCCTTATTCCCTCATGCCCTTCTCTATGCTGATACTTGTATGTCAGGAGTTTCTTAAGCTATTCATTCAACGGACACTCACTTCTGAAATTATGCTAGAAAAGACAGATTCACCAGTTAACTCAAAAACAATTAACACACTCATGCATGCTTTATGTTTAATGAATATTTCCATTACAACGCTCCATTATTGGCAATGTAAATGAAAATTTACCACGAGGGAAACACACCGTAGAAAACTAAACACCAGGCCCTCAATTCCTATTGATATTAATGTAAGCCATGCACATAGAGCTAGGTCTTTATACCTATTTTTTACATTAATATATTTTCTTAATTCCAATTTATTATATGGCTTCAAAGTCCGTACAAGACTTCATCAGGTTATACAAGAATGTCACCTAAGAACTGTAGCATTCTGTAGCTAATTCATTTTACATTACAAGCTTTAAACAACTCAAGTTTTACAATATTTGGGAACATACTTACGAGGATGTGTAAATATTACATAATAATCATAGTGCTGTATGTACACCTGTATTTCAGCTAGGACTTGTGGCACAGAGTGTTATACTGGTATAAGGCAGGGTGTGAATTTACACTGCTATAACTATAACAGTTTAATTCCCCGTCTGGGCACTCATATTCCAGTATAAGAGTGTCTTTTTCTGGTTTAGCTTATGTTGTATTAGAAGCGATTTAAGCCAAACTACAAAAATGACTCTTATTGTGGAATAAGTTTGAGTTCTACCAGTATAACTATACCAGGTATTGTTGGAAAAATCTTCTGTGTATCCCTCAGACATCTGTAAACCATTGTAAACCACTGTAGGACAGCTTATCACCCACTCAACAAAAAGCTAATACTATGGAAAGTTTGGTGAAAAGACTGTTTCATTTCCCTGGACTGTCATAACGCCTCACCATGGGACTGCATTAGGTCTCAGAAACCAACTGTGTATGGAGCCAATTCTTTAAATGAGAGCCTTCCAAGGAAAACTCATGGGGACTACAGGAACTGATGACAATTCAGTAGATGGTTCCTTTACTCTGAGTCAGCAATCAAACAATTGCCCAATATGGAATGTTGCCCTCTTTCATGAGAGATATAAAACAAAGCTTCTGACTTATGGCTGGTACAATTCCAAACATTTTTTGCTATTCTAACATGGATCATTCTGCCTAAATCCCCTATTCAGTTGAAAACGGAAACACTGCTCTTCATTTTCATTCCTAAATTAGTGCCCAGTGTTACTGTGTGCTCATTAGAAGGGTGGCATAATTTACTCCGAATTTGCTGATTATATATAAATAGGCATCATAGTTCGTCAAGAACTTTAAGATCCTCTATGATTAAATGTGCTAAATAACTAGAGATTTAAGTATTTATTTTTCTAAGCTGTTTTTAAGCAGCATGTTTCTTCTCCTCCTCCTCTCCACTCCCCCCAAAGCATCTTTGCAGATACAGGGAGCAAGCAGTACAGCATTACAATTCACTTTTGTCCATGGTTTGTTCCTCCATTAAGTCCACCCTGGTCAAATTCCTGATCAAATCCAACGTTCTGCAATCTAATTGGGAGTTGGCCACTAAGTCTGACTGATGTTGGTTGTGTTTGCGTTATTTTCTTTGGCATCCTATCATCTATTTGTCTTATACAGCGTCCCCACCACTGTAATCTTTTGACTGCAGACAATCCCGTACTTAGTTTCACATTCTACTCTCCTCCTAACATCATGTGTCTTAGAATCATTCCACTTTACACCTGCCATCTTCCAAAAAATTCTTATCTCTATTGTCTCCAGCCTTCTGATGTTTGTTTCATTTAAGGGTGCTGCTTCCAGACCACAAAACAATACCGTTGTTATATTGGTTTGATTTTTCACTTTCGTACCAAAACACAATGTTTTTATCAGTACATCTCCTTTTAACCTCATCTGTGATGGACCCATCAGCACAGATGAAGGTTCCTAAGTGCACATAAGTTATTATTTGTTCTATGACTTTACCACTGCTGCATTTCTACCTATTGTTCCTTTTCCAAAGCACAATAAGTGCCAAGACAAGAAAGTAATTGTAAGTCCAAGCCAACTACACCCATTTCCAAGGTAGAAAAGAGTACCATCATCAATTCAAATGTATCTGCAAAAGATAAAGAGCTTAACTCTAGATCACCCAATGTCATGCCCTCCAATTCATCTACCATTCTTAATATCCAAATGAAGAACATGATGAAAGGCTATGGTGATTTCAGGCCCTTTTGTTTTATACCAAAGTTTGACTTGAACCAGCTGCTTAAATTTACTACCAATTCTTATGGCACGATGAGAGTTTTCATACGTAACTTTTATAACTTCAGTTCTTCAGTTATCCTATGTGGAACTCTATACGATTTTACTCCTTTCCATAATGCATCCTTCCAAACCAAATCAAATGTCTTAGTGAAGTCAATGAAAACAGCAAACATCTTTAATTCCCTTTCTTACCCTCCCCCAAATAAGTGTCAGAGTGTGTATATCTGAACAATGCAACTTCAACCTGGTCTAAAATTGCACTGTTCCTTGCCTGCTACATCCTCTAAAACTGACCTTAATTTGTTAATAATTACTTTCATCATTCTTCCTGGTACTAATAAGAAGCCTGCACCTCTATAATTATTTGGATTGGGAGGATTGCTTTTCTTCGGGACTGATATTATTGCCTTCAGCCAGTCATCCAGTACTTCCCTCTTGCTCCCATACCTTAAGTATTTTCCCTAATGCTTTGATAGCACTTGTCCCATCACGTTTTAGCTGCTCAACTATTACATTGTCTATTCCTGCAGCTTTTCCATTGTTTTAACTGCTTCATTGCTTTCTTTCTTTTTCTGATGGTGATTCAGTGCTGATATCCATTCTGCCTTGCAAGCTGCCCTGTCCATCTAGCGTACATAGAATGCTTGCATCTGGATGAACTACAGGGTTCAGCACTTCATCAGAATGCTCCTTCCAGCACTTCTTCAGCATTTGTCAGTTCACTGGTAGCCTCAGCCTCTCTTACCACTTGCATCATCCTCCTGATTGTGTTTCCATGCAACTTAGCCTTACTGTACATAGTTTTACATTTTTTGCTTCATTTTTATTATTTCTAAAGCACAGCAGAATCGGTCTCCTTTACCAGTGGCCTCAGAAGCGTTCCTTGAAAAAGCTGCAAAACTTCGTTCAGTAATTTAATACCAGGAAGTTCAAGCAGCACAAAAATCTAAACAAGCAGTTCTTAAACTGTAGTCCAACGAACCACATTTCTCACAATGGCAAAGGAGTCTTCACAAAGTAATATTTCCTATGAACAGCAGCCCAATTCAGGACTCTGAAGACTAGCAGAAATGTTTGGGGGTTTTTTGGTCTAACAAAAATTTCTTAAGCAACTATGCACACCCCTCTTCGGTGCTTCATGTTTTTGTATATCGTTTCTATATGATATTTGCACACATCAACATTAAAGAGAGTCAGACAAATGAAGACAGACAATGGCAATAATCAAAGTAATTTAAAATAGACGGGTCTGCAAGCAAATAAGGGGAGATTTGACACTCGTAAGAATAAAATGAGAAGGAAAAAGCAATCATGCTTATATCTGCACCAGTCACATTAAAGCATTTTTTCCTCATATCTTTAATGCTATCCTGACATTAATTTTTTCATATTAAACACTGCAGTTGGAGGAAAGATAAGGGAACAGGACTGCTAGGGAAGGTGATCGATGAAAGAATCTACCTCTGGAAAAAAAATTTAGAAGTAGTGAATTAAAATATGGTATTCTTCCAAGCTAGTGGAAGTAACCTATTATCTCTTATTCCCTGCTGCCTTCAAAGCCCTATATTCTGTAGTGACATCCTTCTCCTTTCTAAACAATGTAAAAAGTAAATCTTCCATACAGATTTTCACTAACTCCATCTGTATAGGAATTACTTTTTAGTTTGAAAATATACGATTAATGAACTGTGTACTTTTTATGCTTATGCATTAAAAAAATTGGAAGTTTTTTCTAAAAATGATCTGCTCATTTTTCCCTTACAAATAGTCGGTATTTATAGTAGTGCCCACAATGTAGTATACAAAGATTAAGGAAGACACACACACCACTTGTCCCAAAGAGCTCATAATATGATCTTTCCAGTTATCCTCTCAATTTTGAGGTTCTGCAACCTTTGATTGAAAGAGCAAGCATTTTTAATATTTAAAAGATATTTTTGCCTGTAATTCCCAGGTTAAATAGGAAATGAAAAAGATTTTTTAAAGAGCCTGAATAAAAATAATTTCCCCTTCAATCAGGTTTCACTTGTGTTTAATGTCAAGTTTACTAGTTTATTTAGCTGTCCATGGAACTTCAGGGAAAACAAACAAACCTAGACAGACTAGATCTGAATTTCTAATGCAAAGCAGAAGATAAAAAAACAGAGGTCCTTATATACTTTACAGTCAAAAGGTGGACTGCAGGGCAAATCCAGACAGCCAGACGTTTTGGAAGGGACTGTGAAATCTTTTTATTTATTTATGCTCACATCCCCTGTTGTTCCCTTTGAAAGCCCAAGCTGTCACCATGAGGTGATGTAAGTGCTACAGGTGATATAGGCGCGGGTCTGACAACCTGGAGCCCAGCCACCTCAGGTAGGGCTGAAAGCAGAGAGCCCCTAGCATGGGTATAAACAGCAGTATAACCACTGAAGCACTGTTTAGGCAAGTATAGTATAGACACACCTGAAGGGTGGGGTATGTGTATGAGTACATACCCTACATGGTTCTCTACTTGCCCAGGCCTGCCCTCCCATCTCTCACTGCTATTTTTAGCAGATAGTGGAATGCCCCCATAATCTTTGTAAACATGGTGGAATAGGATTGTAGGATTAAATGAAAACATCTAAAACTATATACTGAGTATCATGGCTAAGAAACAGTGACAATTTATAGTTTTCCTTAGGCAAATATTCTATACAGTAAGTGTACAAAGCATTTTTTTTCTCACATTTACTAGCTGTAGTTTTCATTCTCTCTCATGAGAGAACCAACACCATTCTTTCACCAAATATACACAAGATGCTGTGAAATCCTACAATATTTGTTTTCAGCTTTGCAGAATCAAGATGACAAAACCTCAACTACTTGTGGTTCAGAAGCCAGGAAAATAAGTATATACTTGACAATCGATTTTAGAATCTTGACACACAGACGAGTCCCCTATATTTGGAAATTGGTCTTTATTTGATTCTGAAAAAGTATCAGTATAGACTATAGCTTATCTGTTCTCCCATGTGACAACTTTGCTTCACAAACCATAGTAAAACTACAGCAACTTTATTGGATGGAGAAAAAGTATGTTTATTACACATTAACCAATACAATGCATGCACAGTAAACTAGTAAGTAAAACAACAAAAAATAAATACATCAACATACAAAATTTAAGCAATGTAATATTCAGCATTTTGTCACTATAAATACTCTAGATCTTATGTTACATAGGGAAATCAATATTAACTAAACAGATAACTTTGAATCTAAATAATCTGTAAATACATTTCACATCCGAGCAACAGTGACAGAGACTTTGTCAACAGCAACTACAGTCCCGTTATTATTGAGCCATCAGTTCCAATAGCTCCTTTTCAGTAATCTACAGAAAAAAATCAGAGTTAACTGAAGATGAGTTAGAATCATTCATCAAAGCTCTATTCTGTAGAAAACACGATGTTAAACCTTAAGGGTGAAGCTTATAAGAGCAGGCAACAGCTTTTTTGGCACCAGGACCAAAGCTATGGAACTCATTAAAAGAGAAGATAAAAATGTCCACAAAGCTCACTGCCTTCCGAATGAAAAGTAAAACATATTTCTTTGATTTAGCTTTCTCACACCTACAAGTAAAAGCAGTAAAGAATACGAAAAGGAGGAAGAGAAATAAATCTGCTAAGAGACAACCCCAGGAGTCCTGGGGAAAAAAAAACAGAGAATAGTTAGATCACTGGCCTAACGGGATTTTTGTTCTCCCCGAGACATTCAGATATTAAGGTGACAGATGCCAATTTAAGATGATGTCTCTTTCCAATAGTCTAAGAATCATACACAGCAACTCTTTTCAGACAGGAAACACTGCCTTCAGAAAGCCGTTTCAAATTATAGGATGTAGCAAGTGCAGCAGGGAATGGCCAAACTGACTTTCCCCAAAACAGAAAAACTACAAAGAAAAATGTAAACAGAAAGACAATACAAAACAATGTTATTTCTTCTGACTCTGCAGTGGTTCCACATTTCATTTTTAACATTTTCTGTGGAAGAACTGCCCAGTTCCAACTGACTAAAATGTTGAGCTATAATTTTTTTTTAAATAAATAAGCATTAGCACAATGGGGTCCAGGTCCACAATTAGGGCTCCTACATGCTTCAATAATGCAAATAAATAAGAATAGTGCCACTGCCTACAATATTAGCATTCATAACTCCTTTCAGGAGTAGCCACTACCAGATACAAACACAAGATTTAAAATGCAGTCAATGAGTATCTCAGTGTTTGGCAAGAAGTCTGGCTAGCCTTGCCCTTTATTGAAGTCAATGTCCACTTTAACAAATGTATTTTGACAAAAATGAAAGTTATTACAGAATACATGTGTTTTACAGGGCACAGACTGTGCCTTTTGCATTTGACCAGTATCTAGCACATTTTGGGCACTAATGGGTACAATAAAAAAAAACCACACACACTGGGGCAAAATGAGTGGCAAACAGTAAGTCTGCTGTATCAATTATATAGGAGCCTGTCAACATTTGTAAGACAATTTCCATGGGAAAAAAGCAAACATCATTCTGGGATGTATTAGCAGGAGTACTGTAAGCAAAACATAAGAAGTAACTTTTCCGCTCTATTCCACACTGATTAGGCCTCAGCTGGAGTATTGTGTCCAGTTCTGGGTACCACATTTTAGGAAGGATTGGACAAATTAGACAGACTCCAGAGAAGAGCAACAAAAACAATTAAAGGTCTGGAAAACATGACCTAAGTGGGAAGATTGAAAAAACTGGGTTTGTTTAGTCTGGAAAAGAGAAGACTGAAAGGAGTCATGATAACAGTTTTTAAGTATGTAAAAGGTTGCTACAAGGAGGAGGGAGAAAAAATATTTTTCTTAACCTCTGAGGATAGGATAAGAAGCAATGGGCTTAAATTGCAGCAAGAGAGGTAAAGGTTGGACATTAGGAAAAACTTCCTAACTGTTAGAGTGGTTAAGCACTAGAATAAGTTGCCTGGGGAGGTTGTAGAATCTCCACGAGATTCCACAAGAGCAGGTTAGACAAACACCTGGCAAGAATGGTCTAGATAATACTTAATACTGCCATGAATGCAGGGGACTGGACTAGATCACCTCCAGAGATCCCTTCTAGTCCTAGGATTCTACCTTCATACCGTATTAAAAAGGAAAAACATCAGTCTTCACTAAATCTGCATGTAGTGTAGTTGCAGGCAGGTTGGTTTCAGGATTATAGAAAGACAAGGTGGGTGAGGTATTATTTTCACTAAACCTGGACAGTCAGGGGATTATCAGCAGAATGAAGTCTTACTCCCTCCAGATTTTGATTACTATTTTGTATGGAACAGATCTGAACTAACAACTTACACCAACCAACCCTGGATGCTTTAACATCTAGTGTCTTAGCTGGAGGGAATGGATTGTCTGTCCAACTCACACTGGCATCCAAATCAATTTGCAGCCTGATTGTATTAACCAAAACACTGAGTGGGAATGTCAACCAAGGAAGCTCGCCATGGCATCCATGACGAGCCTTCAAATCAGGTTTAATACATTGGTGGGACAAAATAGGGAAGAGTACTGCCAGTGAATGGCTTATACTGAACTTGGAGAACTTTTTAGTCTCTGGGATTGTCATGCAGGCACCTTCAGCAAGCACCAGGTTAAATTAACGGGGAACAGGAGAGAAAAGGGGCAGAGAGAAAACAAAGACCTTTCCTGTGTACCAGGCAAGCCTTCTGCTTAAAAACACTGCATTCAATTTGACAGATCTCCAAGTTGAAGGAGTCTTGATTTCAGTCACACACCTGGGCAGACAATGCCACTTTCTAGTAAAATGGCTGCTAGCAGGAGTGAACTTGTCCTCTGTATCGATTAGAAAGTTGATATTCAGCCCGCACATTTCACAGCCCACCCAAGGGAGTAGCTTTTTCCTCTGAGATGAAGGAGACAAAAGGCGAGGCGGAAGCAGCTTTCGCTTGACACCTCGCCAGGGAAAGTGGTTGGGGCGGCCTTTAATCCTGTCACTTGAAAGGTGGCGTTAGACAAGCCTCTCCGCCGGGGAGCAGTACGGGGCCCATGCAGCTCGGGTCGCGAGCGCCCCTGAGGCCGGCTTGCAGCTAAACAGCTCCCTACGGAGCAGCGGGACGGAGGCAGGGCCCAGCCTCCTTCTCCGCCCGAGCAGCCGCGGTCAAACCCGCACGGGACGCTCGGCCCCACACAAAATGGCTGCTGCGGCCGCCTCTGCGCTAACGGGGAAGGGGAGACCTGGGCGCTAACACTCGCACAGCCTAACGGGCCAGTCCCGCTCCCAACCTCCGCCCTCCCCAGTGGCCTCCGGGGGGCTCCCGCCCGGCGGGGAAGCGGGAAGCTCAGCCGCCGCCTCGGGTGGGCTGAGGAGCCAAAGCTGCCGCGCGGGGAGCTCGGCGCGGAGAGCCGCTCCCCATCCCCACTCCCGGGCGGGCGGAGCGGGCCCCGGGGCGCGGCCGGGATCCGGGGAAGGGAGACACAAGCTTTTCCTGTCAGGTGAAAGGTCAGGAGGACGCGGAGCCGCCGCCTGGGGAAGCCAGGACGGAGCCGACCGCCCAGGGACAGAGAAGGGGCCGCTTCCCCAGGTCGGGGCGCGGGACGAGGGGTGAGATCCGCCCCCAGGCAGCGCAGCGCCTCCGTGCTAGGCCTAGCATGAGCCGCTGCCGAGCCGGGGGCGGAAAGCGGCTGCAGGCCAACCCGGCCGCTCTCACCTGGCGGGCCCAGCTCCCGGCGGCCTCTCCTGGGGGGTTATTTGTCGGTGGCGGCTCCGGGAGGTCAGAGTTCGTGACCCCGCCCCTCCGCTCCGCGCGGCGCTCCGCCCTCCTCGCTCCTGTCCCCGACCCGCGCCTGCGCACACAGCGAGCCTGCCGGGAGGGGCGCGTGAGGCGAGCGCAGCTCGCGGACGGCGGTGGGAGGGAGCAGCAAGAAGCCGGAGCGGGCGGTGCGAGGACTCCAACGGAAGGGGCGAGGCCCCGGGAGCCACGTGAGGTCGTTGGGCGGGGCCTGTCCCCCACATGTGCGGTTCTACAGGCGGCCGGGACCCCACGTGAACACGGGGCGCGCCCCCAGCGCCGCTTGCTTTGCGGAACCCAGGGCAGAGAGCAGTGACCGTCCGCCCTGGCACAGCCCCTGACGGGTTCCGAGTGGCCATTAGTCAGTGCCGCCCACCTCTGACCTGCCGGGTTCTGAGGTTGTAGGGTGACTAGTTATTGACCAGAATGACCAATCAAAAAGGGACCCCAGCGGCTCCAGTCAGCACCTCCTGCACCATGAAAGCCTCATTTTTGGCCCCATCCCAGGGGCCTCACCCCCCCCCCCCAGTCCCCTGTACTGGATGACTCACACCCAGTGCTACGTTTACAATAGTGCCAGTGGCACCATGGAGCCAGGCCCATGCTCAGAAGGGGCCCCAGCCTGCTCTGCCTGCCCTGAGACCCTGCCAGCCCACTGGCTTCTCCCGCCATCACTTCCTCTTCTGGGTCTGCCCACTGGCCGGCCAAGGGCTCCTCTCTACCTCAAGTTCCACCTGCCAGCTTCTCTCTGGCTCCTGGTCTGATCCCTGTGCACCTCTGGCTCTGGGCAGTCTCTGCTTCCCACCACCTGTGAGGCTGCACCTGTCTCCCAGGAACTGAGCTGCCTGGGACCACCGATGCAGGAGCCTGGCCAGTGTCAGCCAATGCAGGGGGGACAGTGTGGGGGGCTTGGCTGGAGCCTGTATTGGGCAGGCCTTGGCGTGGCTGATCGTGCAACTCCTGAGGGGCTGGAGTGATTCTCCAGCCTGGGACCAGTCCTGGGGACCAGACCTCCAAAGGGCCGGTGAGTGTGGCCACTAGGCAGGGCGTGTGAGAGTGCATCTCTGGTAGGCCTGAGGGGGTGCTTGGCTGTGAGGGAGTAGGGAAGGTCTGTGTGATGGGGCACTAGGGAGTGAGGTTTCTGTGCGGGATGCTAGGCAGTTGTGGTGGGGCTGGGGGCAGGGGGCCAGTTGGTAAGTGTGGTGGTGTGCAGGGCACTGTGCATTTGTAGTAGGGTCTGGGGGGGCTCTGGCTGTAGAGAATTGGGGGTGGAGGTGTGTTCCAGTGTTGGGCTCAGGGGGAGGATGTGTGGCACAGCATGGACCCACCCCTGAGGGGAAGGAGCATGCTGGCAGCACAGGGCTGGACGGGCCATCGTGGGTCTGGCAACTACTGGTTTGTAAATAGTGCACTGGGCTGGGCGGAGTGGGGCCGCCCCTGCCATGCCATGCCATGCCATGCCCCTGGCCAAGTCCTTGCTCTGGGGACGAACCTCCTATCCCAATGCCATGTGCCACTGCCCCCATGGGAGCTCAAAAATGTGCTTGGCGCTGGGCCCACAAAAGGTTAATCTGGCCCTGCTCACACCCAACAACGTTCCAGGTTCACTCCCGTGCTCCTTCCCAGCAACTACTTCATTCTCCCTCAGTGCCTCTGTTACGCAACTCTCCCAAGCCTTTGCACTCTTTTCAGGGGTGTGGGAAATACATTTCTGTATTGTAGTTTAAATGAATTATTATTCAGAGATCTGTATTCATACACCTATTAAGAAATCTATTTGTTAAAAAACATTCCCAGAATCTTTTTTGTTGTTTGTATTGTTACAGACATACTGGCTGATAGGTATTTTGAAATAAATTACCCAAATAATAGAAACTGGCCTGATTATATTGTGTTGTTTTGACAGATAAAATATGCAGAATTTTAAAATATTGTGTGAAGAATTCCCCCAAGAGTAGCATATGTACTTAGCCCACAGGCCCCAATCCAAAGTAAAAAACCACCTCCTGCCACTTGAATGCTGTTCCAGCTGCAGCTGTTTCTAACATCACATGGGCAGCCAGCATGGATCAACCAAGTGGATGGTCTAAACCATGTCTATACTGATCATTTCCCATGGAGCTTCAGATTGGTGCGCACCGCTCCTGCGAGCATCCAGTGCCTGTTTTGGCCTGGTTTTTCCAAATTGCTCTGAGGGAGAATGTTGTTCCAACGGACTGCTCTATCATTGGTTTGGTACGGCGTGTAGGACTGAAGGTGCAGAAAATGGCAGATGTACGCAAATGGCTTCATGTCCTAATCTGGGTTTTGCTTAATGTGATTAAGAACATAAAAATAGCCATACTGGGTCAGACCGATACAGGCTCTATCTAGCCCAGTAGCCTGTTTTCAGACAGTGGCCAGTGTCCTATCCTTCAGAAGGAGTGAATAGAACAGGGCAATTTACTGAGTAAGCCATTCCCAGTCATACAGTCCCAGCTTTTGGCAGTCAGGGGTGTAGAGACATCCAGAGCATGGGGCTGCATCCTTGACCATCTTGACTAATAGCCATTGATAGATAAGTTTATGGAGGACAGGTCTAATTATTTTTGAACCTAGTTATAGTCTGGCCTTCACAACATCTCCCGGCAGCGAGTTTCACAGGTTGACTGTGCACGGTGTGAGGAAGTATAGGTTTGTTTTAAACCTGCTGCCTATCAATTTAACGGATTGTGAATTAGCTCCTTTATACAGCAGCTCTTTGCTTGGGGGCTGGTCTGGTCTCCGGCTGCTGCTTCCAGGCTCATGTTGTCCAGGCACTGTTCCGTGTCCTTATGGCCAAGAGATGGCTAGAATACTGCCAAGACTCCCTTTAGCCATAGCTCATGAACTATGCTCTCAAGGCTGGACTTCTGGTGAAAAGCACCACACCAAGCAAGACCTATAGCGTTAAAGTACTGGAAGATTCTAATTAAAAAGATTCTACTACAGCAGCCGTAAATATGCAGTTTCAGAGCTCTCCAAAGCAGGAGACACCAGCTCCTAGGCAGAAGCTGTGCAAGGAGCAGCCAAACACATGAACATCTCAATCAGTCAGATGTAAAAGGTTTGTCCTCAGTCATCAGAGCAATGGCTCAAAGTGTCCTCTTCCCCAGCTTCATTCCCACAAGTCATCTTAATTTACAACTGACCTGTCTGAACTGAAGCAAGAGGGAAGATGGCTACAGGGTCCTGGCAGTCATCTCATTTGGAACCTGTATGATTGCCTCAAATAAATTTTGAATTCTCGTACCAAAGCTGTGCAATAGATCTTTCCAAATGTTGTTACTACTGTTAGCTAACTGTAGTAAAGTGGTTTGGATAAAAGCGTTGAACAAAAAAAATTAAGGGTTTTTGTTATATTAGAAATAAAAGCACACAACTCATATTTTAATATCAGTGGTCTTACCTTTCTAATGCAATGGATGTGCCCTCTCTCTCTCCCCACAGCAGCCCCCGAGCTGCGGCTGGGAAGCGGGGGGGTGGGGGGTGATCTCCCTCTCTCCTCTGCTGCAGCAATTCCCAAGCTGGGGCTGGGAAGGAGGGAGGTATCTCCCCCACCGCAGCAGCCACAGAGCTGACTCTGGGAAGGATGTCTCTCTTCCCGGCAGCCACAGTCCTGGAGCTGGGAAAAGTCACCACTTTCTCTGGCTGCCACAGCCCTGCATGTCCTAAATTCCCCCCCACCCCCTCTTCTCACTCCACTGCGCCACCCACCTACCCCCTATTCCTCCCAAGGCCACCACCTTACCTTATGCATGTGTCTTCTCTAAGATCCAGGCACCTAATCAGCAGAGCCAATTAGGCAGATGGCCCTTCATTCTCTCACGAGCAGCCACCCAGGCGCTCACCTTAGAGGGAACTATTCGTAGACCACCTGAATGGAGTCTGCGGACCACAGTTTGAGAACCTCTGCAACAGACAAAATAACAAGTAGCTCTTATGTAGTGCTTTTCATCAGTAGATCTCAAAGTGCTTTCTTAGGGGACAGATCATTATCTCCATTTTACAGATGCTGAAACTGAGGCACAGAGCAATGAAATGACTGTGCAAGATCTCTTAGCAGGCTAGTGGCAGAAGGGGAAATATAATCCAGTTCTTCTCAGTCCAGTGTTATATCAAAAAGTACAAAAGTATCTTTGCCTTGATTATAGCATGGGCAAAACATCAAAGGATGTGTTTTGAGATGTGGATAGCTTGGTTAATCCAGACAGTCAGTGCTCAGTGGCTCACTTAAGTCCCTACCATTGTGACTACATGTACTACCTTGCAGATTCAAAACAATCTGCAGTATTATGAAGAGATAAATGGTAGGTGGTCTGAATTTCATCCAGTTTTGCTCATAGAGGTGCTAGGAACAATTCGTGCAACCACCAGTGCTTTGGACTGGTTCCTGGCTACTGATGACCAGCATGAAATAACTTTGCTGGTTAAACTTGTCAGTGCTTCCACTTAGAGGGAAAGCATTTGTACAGCTGGTACTCAAGAAACCAACACCTAACACTGATCATCTAGGTAAGTATTATGGTGTATTAATATATTGTATCCTTGGATAAAACTATCAGAAAGTTGTGGCAAGATAACTCCCAGGATTTTGATGCCCCTTGCCAACCAGTTGCATGGTTTGGATAAGGTTTATGTTAATTGCTACAGCAACTTTAACTGTAAGGATCTGTCTACTCAGCAACAAAATCCCATTGCAGTGAGTCACAGAGTCTAGGTCTACAGCCTCTGGCTTGTGCGACAGTACTAAAAATAGTTGTGTAGACGTTTGGATTGAGGCTTGGCTCTGAAACCCAGGGAGGGAGGGAGGTTTCGAAACCCAGGCTTCAGGTTGAATGTCTAGATGGTATTTTTAGTGCCCTAATGTGAACCAGACTCTGAGACTCGCTGCTGCAGGTTTTTGTTTTGCCAGGTAGATATAACCTAAGAGAACAATTTTATGTGAAAAAATTAAGGCTGTCAAGTGATTAAAAAAATAATCATGATTAATCACTGTTAAACAATAATAGAATACCATTTATTTAAATAGTTGTGGATATTTTCTACAATTTTCAAATATATTGATTTCAATTACAACACCAAATACAAAGTGTACAGTGTTCAGTTTATATTTATTTTTTATTACAAATATTTGCACTGTAAAAAAGTAATATTTTTTCAGTTCACCGTATACAAGTACTGTAGTGCAATTTATCATGAAAGTTCCACTTACAAATGTAGAATTATGTACAAAAAATTACTGCATTCAAAAATAAAACAATGCAAAACATTAAGGCCTACACGTCTTAATCGCTCAAACAAGTTTGTTCACATTTGCAGGAGATAATACTGCCTGTTTCTTGTTTACAATATCACCTGAAAGTGAGAACGGGTTCACATGGCACTGTTGTAGCTGGCATCGCAAGATATTTATGTGCCAGATGCACTAAATATTCATATGTCCCTTCCTGCTTCAACCACCATTCCAGAGGACATGCATCTATGCTGATAAAGGGTTCTACTTGATAAGCATCCAAAGCACTGTGGACTGATGCATGTTAATTTTCATCATCCGAGTCAGATGCCACCAGCACAAGGTTGATTTTCTTTTTTGGTGATTCAGGTTCCGTAGGTTCTGGATCAGAGTGTTGCTCTTTTAAGACTTCTGAAACCATGCTCTACACCTCATCCTGATCAGATTTTGGAAAGCATTTCAGATTCTTAAACTTGGGGTCAAGTGCTGTAGCTATCTTTAGAAATCTCACATTGGTACCTTCTTTGCGTTTTGTCAAATCTGCAGTGAAAGTGTTTTTAAAATGAACAACATGTGCTGGGTCATCATCTGAGACGGCTATAACATGAAATATATGGCAGAATGTGGGTAAAACAGAGTAGGAGATATACAAATCTCCCTCAAGGAGTTCAGTCACAAATTTAATATTTTTTTTTAAACGAGCATCATCAGCCTGGAAACATATCCTTTGTAATGGTGGCCGAAGCATGAAGGGGCATATGAATGTTTAGCATATCTGGCACACAAATACCTTGCAACGCTGGCTACAAAAGTCTCATGCAAACGCTTGTTCTCACTTTCAGGTGATACTGTAAATAAGAAGTGGGCAGCATTATCTTCTGTAAATGTAAACAAACTTGTTTGTCTTAGCTATTGATTGAATGAGAAATAGGATGGAGTGGACTTGTAGGCTCTAAAGTTTTCCATTGTTTTGTTTTTGAGTTCAGTTATTGTAATAAAAAGATCTACATTTGTAAGTTACACTTTCACCATAAAGAGATTGATCTACAGTACTTGTATGAGGAGTTTGCCATTTTTACAGTGCAAATATTTGTAATTAAAAATAGCAATGTTAAGTAAGCACTGTCTACTTCGTATAATATGTTGTAATTGAAATCGATAGATTTGAAAATGTAGAAAAACATCCAAAACATTTAATAAATTTCAGCTGTAATTCTAACAGTGCAATTAAAACTGCAATTAATCAGGATTCATTTTTTGATTAATTTTTTTTGTTAATTGTGTGAGTTAACTGCGATTAATCCACAGCCCTAGAAAAAATATTAATTCAATAACATGCTTTATTGCTTTTCTTCACTTGCCACCTCCTGCTAATTCAACAAGATTGGGCAACCATATTTATAGAGAAATGGGATCTTCAGGACTAGGTCACTATTGTGATAAATAACATTAAATTATATAAACTCAAATCAGTTTATGTAATTTCCCATTGGATAAAGTCAGCATCAGTATCCAGGAAAGAAAGGCATGAAGTAATTGAAAAGTGAGCAATTGTTACCTGTATTCTTTGCATTAAAACCCCTCAGCTTTCCTCCTTTACCTTGAAAATATCCCCTCCCAATGCCCCACTGTTACAATCTTAGCTTTGTATCTTTGCAATCATCACTTCTTGTTTTCTGATCAGACACATTGTCTCAAGCTAAATGCACATTTATATCACTTTTTCCTCCTAAGACTATTGAAAGTTTACAAGCTAGTTGCAGTCTGTTTACTATACCTGACATTTACAGGAATCAGACATGGGTGTATATCCTTTTTCTAAAGGACAGAGGTAATTCCAGTAAAACTCGACAGATATAATCAACCAGATACTTATAAAGATTGTTTTGGGTAGGATTGATCAATGGTAAGAGCTGAAGGGTCACTGAAGACTCACAGGATTTTAATAGCTGTTCTTTGATAATAGCTAGGACACCATGTACTCTGCAGCACAACAGGACTAAATTCTGTAACAATGTTAACTTACTAAATCCTTCATTCCCACCTCCCACTCCCTCCTATGCAAACACAATTGTGTTCATAGCTGAAGAAATTCATAGGTGTACAATGTTTCAATTATGGATTTTCTAATATGATTTCTGAAGATGTTTTCTTCTTCACTGTGTTCACCAGACAGCCTGGCTTCATTCCTCAGGCCTCACTTCCTGCAGCGTTGTCCAGGCAGCCAGCTCAGAACTGCTACTCTCCATCTCCCATTGTGTGCCAGAGAAGGGGTAGTTTGTAGCTTGCTTCAGGGGTTCATTTCTCCACTTACCTGGCAGGCCAGCTCACCAGCCAATACTTTTGGCTTATCCCATTCCCACCCCATCTGCAAGCTGGACGCCAGCACTAGCTTACCAGCCCACGCCTTCATGGAACACAGGAGGGAGCATGAACTGTAATCTAAGTAACAAACCTTTGTGGGGAAACTGGAAGGCAGGAGGCAGCTGCAGGCGGTTCCAACAGGGGAGGAGACAGAAAATAAAACGTTGGGCATCTGGCTGCAACAAAATACATTGTGACAAAAATACCAAATCTCTCTCTCTCTCTCTCACACACACACACTCACATACTAGAATTCCATAGTGTCCTAAATTACATGAATGACAGTTCTCATCTGTTAGAAATATTGTTTCAAGCAGTCAGAAAACTCAGCCACACATCACTATAACAGTTTGTGCTCAGTTCACCTTTGCAAGATGATGCCTGAAACCCTAATGGCTAGAAACATAGTTTAAATAAATAAAAGATTGACAACTCTGCAGCCAAGGAATCATGGACTACATAAGCTCCTGGTAATAAGAGAGTTGTAAAAATATATATTCAAAATGGAAAAGCAGACTCTTAACTATTGCAGATTTATTTTGTACAAACTTGATACATATCAACATCTATTTACAATGAATTTCAGCTGTTTCAATTTACAAAATAAAGGTTCTATTTATACTTTTTAGACAGCACAGATAAATTAGGATGGCTCCAAATAAAATGTATTTGGAAAATAATTATAACAAATAGCAGTTATGGCAAAAATTCATTAAATGCCTTTAATCTTGCTACACTTCCCTATTTCAAGAGATATAACGTAAGCTTTTTCAGGAACCATCCCCCCAGTATTCTTCAAGTGTTCATTAAAAAGTTACTCACATGCTAACAATCCTTGCCTAATAAGTGTATTGTAATGGGATAGAGAATAAGACGGAGAATATCTTATTGCCTTATATAAATCCATGGTAGGCCCACATCTTAAATACTGCGTACAGATGTGGTCTTCTCATCTCAAAAAAGATACTGTGATTAGAAAAGGTTCAGAGAAGGGCAACTAAAATGATTAGAGATTTGGAACGGGTCCCATATGAGGAGAGATTAAAGAGGCTAGGACTTTTCAGCTTCAAAAGAGGAGACTAAAGGGGGGATATGATAGAGGTATATAAAATGAGGGGTATGGAGAAAGTGAATAAGGAAATGATTTACTTGTTCCCATAATATAAGAACTAGGGGTCACCAAATGAAATTAATGGGCAGCGGATTTAAAACAAATATAAGGAAGATCTCACACAGTGCACAATCAATCTGTGGAACTCCTTGCCTGAGGAGATTGTGAAGGCTTGGACTATAACAGGGTTTAAAAGAGAACTAGATAAATTCATAGAAGTTAATCCCTAGCCTATGTTTGTTAGAGGGTGGAGATGGATGGCACAAGAGGGATCACTTGATCATTATCTGTTAGGTTCATTTCCTCTGGGATACCTGACATTGGCCACTGTCGGTAGACAGATACTGGGCTAGATGGACCTTTGTTCTCACCCAGTATGGCCATTCTTATGGTTTTTAAAATAATTATTTAACTCAAAGTTTTCTTAGACTGCCTAAAAACCTCTGCTTGCCCAGAAATAATACATTAGAAAATCTTCAGTGCCAGTGTTCATCATACATTGCACTAACCAATCTTATCTATTATCTTAGGTCTCTTATGCAGAGAAAGCCAGTTTTTAAAACCATGCTGGTTTTGCAACCCTTGCTTAATGAATTGATTGGTGTACAATAGTCAAATGAAAAGTGAATGTGGCATCTTTGATGGAACTGAATTAAAGATATGCTAGATCAATATTTTACCATGGATCTTAGAACACATAACACTTCAGGAAACAGGTTAAAATATATTTTTTAAAAGGAATATCCTAACTTGTGTTATTAGCATGGAAAATATTATCCTAATCTTAGAACACACAATACTTCAGGAAACAGGTTAAAATATATTCTTTAAAAGGAATATCCTAACTTGTGTTATTAGCATGGAAAATATTATCCTAATCTGTTAGGAATTATTCCAATTATTAAAACTGAAATGAAAATACATTAACCATTTATGCCATTTTTATTGTTCTGTTTAGCTTGGTCAATGAAAATAAGATAGTCAATTTAACTTTCTGATTGTCTACAATACTACTACAGAAATAGACAGTTTGGTAGCTAACATTGCACAGAAATGTGAACAAAAAGGGTTCCAATGACATTGTTAAAAAATAATGAGAGACTACCTAATAATGGAAGTTTTCCTAAAGCATCTTTTAAAAATAATAATGCTGAGCATAAACTACCATGTAGCTAGGGATAGTTTAAGTTAGGAGAAAACAGGGTAGTGTAACTTGGAAAAATAATATGATTGGTTGAGAACTCTTATCAAATTGCTTATGTTGAACTTCTCAGAAGTTGTCTTCACACATGACACAAAGCACAAATATGTTGGGAAAGATTGAAATTACTATTCAAGTTAGTGTTTACAATTTCAAAATCCCATCTATTTCATTTCATAACCAGATAGCTTCATTTGTACAACTGTTTTTAGGGCTCTATTTAAATAAATAGATGTGTATCTCAAATACTCTGGATTCAATCAGCTGTTACAGCAAGAAGTCAACTGGCTCATGGAAGACATTTTAACACTTTAGAACAATTCTCACTCTACACCATCATTCAGAGATGTGTAGTGGATCAGGAGATGGAGCTCACTTTCTGCTGCCAGCCATAAAACCACATCAGGCTGAATGTGTGTCCCCATTCCCTATCTGAGGGCCCTGCATTAACTTTTTATCAGGCTACTTTCACAGGAGCTGGAACTAGAGTGCAGCAGCACCCCCTGGCTTGAAGTGGTTTTCATCATAAACAGGATTTAGTTTTGTTCAATGCCGTTCAGCACCCCTATTGTAAAAATTGTTCCAGCACCACTGGCTACCTGTATTTTGCAGAAGGGGAGTGAAACCAAAACAAAATGAAACTAACAAAACGCCTCTTGGCATGGATTTATTTTTGTGTGCAGCTGATCCCTTCTTTTTAGTGGTTGTCCTTATAGAAAGCTTTTATTATCTCCCTCGCTGTGACATCAACCAGAAGAGCCACACCACCTATCTATGTCAACCTGAGTAAGACTGTGATGCTAAACTTACAGTGTTTAGGAAACTACCTGCAAGAGACATAACTTACTTAGTCTTCAGCTGACAGCTGCATTGCTGAGAAACTACCAAGTAAAAGCCCCTATGTATGACAAGAAAAGAAAATTTTAATACATAAACCATTTTTTAGTTCTCATTTAACAAATTTTTTTTAAAATTGTCCAAATAAAGGCCTTAATCCCATTGAACTTCAGAGAAAATTGAAGCAGGTCCTCAGTTGCACATGAAGGGGGTAAGACTGAAGAGTTTAATAATTTAAGGCTCTAATTCAGCAGGGTACACAAGCATTTGCTTAACATTAAGAATTTGAGTCTATTGAAGTCAGTGGGATTACTTACGTACCTTGCTCAATTGGTAGAAACCCTCTACCAACAGAACAAGGGCTGTGACAATGCAAGCTTCCTCACACTGTCCAATTAATAGATCTTGAGAGACTGCTTCTGAGCAGCAAGAGAATATTTTGGCTTCCATGTTCATCTTTGACCCTTCTGTCAAGATAACTGGGTGTTAATTCTGGTTGTATTTTTTGTAATGCTAGCCCATGCACAGAGGTAGAGCAAGACTACAAAAAAATCATAGGCTGTATTTACACTAGGGAATCTTTTGGGGGTGGGACATGTGTGTGTGTGTGTGTGTGTAAATCCCACCAGTGCTACCTTCAGTTCATCTGCGCCCAGCAGGAGCTGTAGTGTAGGCAGGGCCGTCTTTAGCAAGTATGGGGCCCGACTCGTACTTACCCGGTGGAGCTCCGGATCTTCGGCGGCACTTCAGCAGTGGGTCCTTCACTCACTCGGGTCTTCGGTGGCACTCAAAGGCCCATCCCCAAAATGCCGCTGAAGACCCGGAGAGAGTGAAGGGTCCGCTGCCGAAATGCCACCGAAGAAGACCTGGAGCACCACTGGGTGAGTAAAAATTAAAAAAGGCACCGGCGTGGGGCCCAATTCCGGGGAATCGGGCTAAATGGCCTAAAGCTGTCCCTGAGTGTAGGCAAGGCTTTTGAGGTTTCCAATATTTTTAACATTGTATCAGACAAACCTGGTTAAGACCCTGATTCAGCAAGATACACAGGTATGTGCCTAACTTCAAGCATCTGATTAGTATCATTGATGTAAATGGGGTTGCTTACATTCTTAAAATTAGGCACATCTTGAAGCACTTTGTTGAACTAGAGCAGGGGTGTGCAAACTTTGTGGCCTGAGGGCCACATCTGGGTATGGAAATTGTATGGCGGGCCATGAATGCTCATGAAATTGGGGTTGGGGTGCAGGCTCTGGCTGAGGCTGCGGGCTGGGGCCAGAAATGAGGAGTTCAGGGTTCAGGAAGGGGCTGCGGGCTGGTGATCAGAGGTTTGGAGTGCAGGAGGGTACTCCAGACTGAGATCGAGGGGTTTGGAGGGCAGGAGCGGGATCAGGGCAGGGGGAGAGGGTTGGGGCACAGGAGGGACTCAGGGTGCAGGCTCCGGGTGGCATTTATCTCAACAGTGGCATGTCCCCACTCTGGCTCCTAAGTGGAGGCATGGCCAGGCAGCTCTGTGCGCTGCCCTGTCTGCAAGCACCGGCCCCACAGCTCCCATTGGCTGCAGTTCCCAGCCAATGGGAGCGGTGGGGGCAGCACGCGGAGTCCCCGGCTTCCGTTAAACATAGGAGCCGGATGGGGGACATGATGCTGCTTCCAGGAGCTGCAGCATTTGTGCATGGAGTGGCCCCTGCCCCTGCTCCCTGGCTGGAGCATGAGAGTGGGGCAAGCCCCAAACCCCGCTCCCCAGCCGGAGCTCAAGGGATGGATTAAGTTAGCTGGTGGGCCGGATGTGGCCTGTGAGCCGTAGTCTGTCCACCCCTGAACTAGAGTCTAAATCAACACCATGGTGAAAACACTAGAAGCCTCCAGAGCAGAGGAACTAGTGATAAGTCTGGGGAAAGAGTCTCTCTTTCCCAGGCAAGACCATAGTTAGTATTAACTAGCAAATCACTATTAACATGGTCTTGAATCATTTTGACTGGAGATGAACAGCTGTAAATCCTATTACCAAGTTTACTTACCTTAACTGGCTGACTACACATACATCCTTTTATATATATATATATATATATAAAAATTCCCCTCTCACCCCTATGGGTGGTATGTGTCTTCCTCAACCTCGGGTCCTCCACCAGAGGCCTGGGAGTTTGAGGGTTCTGCTCAATATCTTTGCTGTTCCTAGCACTACACTCTTCTGGACAGAGAGCTCTGATGTTGTTCCTGGGATCTGTTGGAGCCACTCACCCAGCTTAGGAGTCACAGCCCCGAGCGCTCCTACCACCACTGGGACCACTTTGGCCTTCACTTTCCACATCCTCTCTAGTTCCTCTTTCAGGCCCTGGTACTTCTCCAGCTTCTCATATTCCTTTCTTCCTCAGTTGCTGGTCCTTGGCACTGTATATCTATCAGCACGCTGTCTTCTCTGGTCCTTTATCTATTACCGACGATATTCTGGTTGATTTGGCCAGTACCCTGCCTGCGTCTGGATCTGGAAGTCCACAGAATTAGCCTGCAATTCTCCACAACCCTTCTGTGGAAATCTTCCGCATCTGGTCTTGGGAGGGTCTAGCCCAATACGCTGTGGAGATGTTCCTGTACACAATGCCAGCCACTGGTTGTGCCGTTCAGTGGTAATGCGTTCCTGCTGCATCTTACATCCTGCCCTATGTGTTGGCACTTATCTCTGAAGGCTCTCTGCACAGTGTGCACCTTGGGTCCATCTCTAGTGTGGGAGACCCGCTTCAAATGGATCTGGTGCCAGTGCCTGTTCTGGCTGCTATGACAGTGCTCTCAGTGCTGTCTTTTAGTCGACCCTTTTCCAGCCACTGGATAGGGATTTCCAATGTCAGCGCACCTCAGCTATCTGTCGATGGTACATCCCATGCAGGGTCTTTCTTGCCATGGGCACTTCTTCTGCTTGGTCTTCCTCCATTTCTGCTGGCTGCCTTATGCATTCTCTCAGCGCTCATCTTATGGGGGCATTACTGATGTGACTTCCTGGATGTTCCGTGGTTTCGGTCCAGGACAGTGGCTTTTGACGCTCACCCAAGCCCCGCTCGCCTTCTTTCCGGCTGTACTAACAGTGCTCTGGGTGTTGACTTGAGGGGTGGAGAACCTCGTGCATTGTGAGGAGCTTCCGGGTTTTCACATCGGCAGCCATCCATCCTCCTTGGGCAGCTCACTTACGGACAGGGGTATCTTGATGACCGGCAGGGCGTATCCGTTGATGGCCATGGATCCTTGTTCTTCCCTGAGCTGGCTCTTCAGGACCTTGTCTTATCCTTTGGTGATACTTTGGATGTTGCTGTGCTTCCTTGCCTCCCTCATCATGGTTTCCATGTTGACGTGGGACGCCAAGGGTACTGTTACTGGTCTGTATGTCTGCTAGTGGGCCCGCTGGTAGTTTCACCCATCGAGTCTTGAGCTACTTCCCTCTCTACTACATTGGCAACTTCTCCAGTCGATGACATCACCGATATCCTCCGTAGATCCGCGTCAGGTGGATTAGTGAGTTGCATGTCGTCGTCGTGGCTCGTAGCATACAAGCTTGAGGTCATCCATGTAGAGGAGGTGGCTATGGTAGTTCCGCTCCGTACCGTATCAGTCCTGTGTGATTCTCTGGCTGCCGGGGTTTAAGCCTATCCAGAACGCAGCGGTGGACAGTGCCTCACCTGGTATATTCCACCTTGATGGCCATGTGCAAGCTGCCGTTGAGTTGACTCTAGTTCGTCTTCCATAGTCCCATTGAGTTGGAGAAAGTCTAGTGTCATGTTGACTTTGTAGAGCGCCCAGACATCACAGATCCACGTGTGGCGGCATTGAGTCGTAGGCGTCTGTAGTCAATCCAGGCTGTGCTCAGATTGGGTTCTGTCAGACTGAGTCTTGGGCGACTGCTCTATTCTATGGAGCAACGTGTTTTGCGGCCTTGGCTTTGTTCCAAGCCACTTCCTGAGCTGTGCTCATGTACTTGGCCCAGTGGTCCTGTAATGCTTGGCGGCTATGATGCCTGATAGGACTTCCATGTTGTGGGCAGGCAGGTTATTCGGCCGGTAGTTGGAGATCGGTTCTGTCCCTTGCAGGGGTCTTTCATAATCATCTGTCTTCCTTGTGTCAGCCAGTTTGGGGTGGGAGCCTGCGCTGCAGCTGGTCATCTGTGCTGCTAGGCGGTCATGCCTGCTTTAATTCTTAGCCAGTAGCGTGTGGATCATGTCTGGTCCAGGTGCTGTCCAGCTCTTCATGTTTTGACCGCCTGCTGGATGGCTCTCTACTGTCGATGGTGACTGTTTCTGTTCTTGGGAGATTGCTGTGCTCTGTTCTCAGGTCCCTGCAGCCCTTTGCACTGGTGTATGAGTCTTCTCTTCTCCCCTAGTTCTTCCAGTACTGTTCAGTTTTCCTGCGCTGTGGCCTCTGCTGTTATTGTGTTGTTGCAGCTCAGTTGGGAGTACACCTTGGATTGGTTCTTTGGAGAACAGGGCATTTTACTTTTTGGGCCTCTGCTTCTCTAGTTCCCTTACACTAGTGCTTGTAGACTTGTTTAGCAGTCTCTAGGCGCTTCAGATGGAGTCAGGTCTTGGTTTTTTCAGTAGCCGAGTCTTATCTAATCCTCTACAACCTTCTGTAGTTACACTAGGCTGACTAACTTCTTCCGAGTCGCGCTGATCTTATCCTCCAACCTCATTTTCCAGGGTGGGTACATACTGTTTGTCGTCTGATCGTGTACCAAGCATCCCCAGGATTACAGAGGCTTGAGCGTATACCATTCATTGGTTTGAGTTGGTGCAGTAGTTGTTGAATTGTCATGAGGCTCTTGGCATCTTTTTAAACATACTATTGATGGTACTTCTCCACGGAGCTTGGTAATCGGTCTCGAGATTGACTGTAGCAGTCTCCAGATCTTAATGCAGCCATACAGCTGCTGTCTCTGCATGAGGGGGGACAGTGAAGTTTCAGCCTTCAGGTGTGGGCTGACATCCACTTGTTTCTGCCAGGTCGTCTTTGAGTCTGGGATGTAATGTGATTGGGGTCTATCTCAAAGCTGTGAGCAGCAGCTTCCCTCTTTACTATGGTTCGAAGCGTTGGTACTAGCTTTTTCTCAGTAGGTGTGGATGTAGGTCTTTTGTTTGTTCATCCACAGTCCCCTCATACGTTTCATATATCCCCTCTCATTAGGTCTACTGTTGTAGTAGCATTCCATCAATTCCAGGTTCTCTTGTCTCGTCCATGAATGGTTTGTTCCAGTAGCCCACTTATCGTCAGATTGTCCTATATATATATATATATAGGATGTATGTGTAGTCAGCGCGCGCGCGCGTGTGTGTGTATGTATTTTATATATATAAACAGTGTTGTCCTGGTCTATTCATGTTTTCTCATGCTAGTTCCATTTATTCTATACAGTTATATAACATGATTGTTCAAATGTTCAATAATAGAATAAATACACCAAAATTATCAATGTGTTTCCTAATGAGGTCTACTGACAAATTTTTAAAAACAGCTGTAAGATTGTGTTTTAAAGCATCAAGTAAAACATCATATATTGTCAGCAAAATGTACTAGAATGAATGGCACACGTTTTCTATGCCATTGTCACTAAGAACATTGTGCTTTCTTGGTATGACAATTTCAATTCAAACATTTATTTTAAAGTGTACAATACTTATTTAGCCGTAAACTATTGGAACTGTAATTTATCCATGTTTCATACTGTATGGGGAACTCTCATTGGTATCAAAGGGATTTTTAGACAAAAATGATAGGATATTTAATCTTTTTCCTGCATGCCGAACAATTTTTGCCTGTGCTTTATATTATTAGTAGCAATTAAAAAAAATAATCTGACGCTTAAGTTTTTTCTTAAGATAGGATGTTTAAATATATCTTTGGCGTTGATAATTTGATAACATCTGTACTGCATAATCTCACCAACTGCAGAATATGAAAGAAAAAAATATTTTTCTTGTTTTTCCTTTCAGCTTGCTTTAATAACTGATCCATATTGCATAAGAAATGTGTTTGCCTTTGTGTTGTGGAAGCTTGAATAGCAGGTAGCAGCGCTAATTCTAGGGCTTCTGTGATTCAGAAGCTGGTTGTGTTTTTTAATTGAATTAGTCCATAAAACTTGACATATTGTATCAAGAGAAGGAGCAGCCTGTCAGTCATCTGCTTGTCAAAGGAGTTTTAACATAGCTGACCATGTGTCCTAAAGTTTTGTTGACATATTTTGTTCTTTCAGCTGTTCTTGTTAAATTGCAAAGTGAGTATCAGCAACTCAAGAACTGTACAAACTAATGCTGCAGTAAAGCGTGTGTGTTTTGTTTTTTTACAGACAGTTTTCCGAAAAAGCTGTCTGCTATTCTAAAGACAAAGGCACTTTGGAATTCAATGCGAACCTTAGAAATGATTCTGACCATTAAGTAAACATTTAAATTTAATAAATAACACACTTTGTATGAAAAAAACAAATACACAAATTTCTTTAAAAAATATTACCTTACACCTAACAAAAAAAACAAAAAAAAAAAAAAAAAAAAAAAAAAAAAAAAAAGCAACAACTCCTAATTCTCATAAATATACAAATTGTGTTTAGGCTGATGCTGGTAGAGTCTATTTTTAAACAAAATTACTGTACTCCATTTCTTGTCATCCTTTGATAACATTTTTCTCCTTTAGTCTCAGAGATTGTGCAGAGGCACTATAATATGGTGCCTTCTTGAAAAGCTTCTATCCACCTGTTGGAAAGAGAAATATTGTTAGATTTAGCTTGATCTTGAGTATTTTCAAAACCTACCTTATTTAAATTTTTAGCAATACATTTTCAAATATGCAACAGTTCAAAATTTCACTAATCCATTAAAAAGCATGTGGTTCACCACTATTAAATGGCCTTAAATCCTGCATTAGGTTTAGATAAACAACAGATATGGTAATGTAGCTAGTGCTACTGAGCATTATGGAAATGCTTTCAAACTGTACTCTCATGGGGGTAAAGACTGTCTTCATCTGTATTTGGGAAGCAGCTATTAGGAAATTAAGCTGTGAAGCTTTAGCAAGGCTTATTGAGCGTGTGAGAGCCGTGATTTTTCAGGGGGTTATATTTTGGCCAATTTTTGGTCTCTTTTCAGAGAGGCCGCCTCCCCCGGCAAACTGCAAGGTGGAGATGCTAGAACTTCTCAGATGTCACCAGAATTAGCATGGGCAAAACAATGTATTTTACTCTAGCGTTGTTCTCAGAAAGAGTTGAGCCTGTTTTGGCTGAACTGTTTGACTGAACTTTTTCGAGAAAAATTCAGCCTGAGGCAGACACCCAGCATAGAAAAGTTCAGACTAAACGGTTAAAGTCTGACAAAGTTATAAGCAACTGAAAACAGGATCTTATAATAGCAAGTAATGGATAACCTTCATATCTGTGACCTCACTGACAAAGTGTCTCATCTCCTGCACATAGCACTAGTAGGTTGTCATCTTCTATCAGTTACTCTTACAGTTGGCTCCAACGCTGCTGATGACCCACATGGGTGTCAGTATGCTGCGATATGACACAGTTTCTGATTCTTCAGTTTGCTTTTTTAGAAACCCAGAAAATTACATATACACACAAAGCTACATTAAAAGAACATTATTAAGATTGCACAGTCAAACCCTCAAAAATTAAGTCAGAATTACAGTTGCCTCTGCAACCTTCATTTAGCCTCCTTATGTGTATGCATTACAATAGTCTTTAGTTACATGTTCATATATTATTTTTTCCACAGCACCCTTGACTCACTCAGTTCATAGGATGGACCAGCTCTGGGGATGATTCAAAGTTGTGCAGTGAAGGAGACTTGCTTCAGTTGTTGCAGAACTGGGAAAGAGTAATTAATGAAGCAGGAAAAGGATGTTTTCACGGTCAAGGCATGCTTCTCTGGGGAACTGGATTATACCCATCTCTGCCACAGAGATCCTTTGTGATGCTAGGCAAGTCATTTAAACCAAACTTTTCACAGGTTGTCACTACTTGTGTGTTTCTCAATTTCTGGATACTTGACTTGAGTCTCTGGGGTCCAATTTGCAGAAGTGCTAAGCACTTATAGCTGCAATTGAAGTCAATGAGAGCTGTGCTTTTAACATATGAAGTGCTAAATAATGCTAAGTTCTCCAAAAAATCAGGTCCTAGGCCTCTCAAATTGGGCATCCAAAATTAGTGAAAACTTCTGACTTTAACCTCTCTATGCCTTAGCTCCTTATCTGTAAAATAACACAGACACACCCCACAGGGGAGCTGTGAAAATAAAGTAATGTTTATGACATGATTGCATACTATAGTGATGAGTGCCATAGAAAAGCTCATAAGGAAATTAATAACCATCTTGAAAAAAGGGCTTAAATAGTGTAAACAAGGAGGAGAAAAAATACTGAACAACTGCTCATTAACTGGGCATCCATTCTATGAATGAGACGGATCATGTGGGGAAAAAAATGTGACTGTGTAACTAAAAACCGTATCATAATGCATATGCACATGGAGCCCAAATTAAGATTGCAGAGGCAACTATAATTCTGGCTTTTCTTAACTTTGAGGGCTTGACTTTGCAACCTTAACAATGTTCTTTTAATGTAGGTTTTTAGTATGTTTTATATATATTTATACTAGGGCTGTCGATTAATAGCAGTTAACTCACACCATTAAAAAAAATTTATCACAGTTTTAATCGCACTGTTAAACAATAGAATGGTGGTTGAAGCATGAAGGGACATATGAATCTTTAGCACATCTGGCACATAAATATCTTGTGACGAAGGCTACAACAATGCCATGGAAATGCCTGTTCTCACTTTCAGGTGACACTGTAAACAAGAAGCGGGGCAGCATTATTTCCTGCAAATGTAAAAAAAAACGTGTTTGTCCAAGCCATTGGCTGAACAAGAAGTAGGACTAAGTGGACTTGTAGGCTCTAAAATTTAACATTGTTTTATTATGGAGTGCAGTTATTTTTTTGTACATAATTCTACATTTGTAAGTTCAACTTTCATGATAAAGAGATTGCAGTACAGCACTTGTATTAGGTGAATTGAAAAATACTATTTCTGTTTTTTACAGTGAATATTTGTAATAAAAATAAAGTTAATTTTTAAAATCATTTTACAGCATTAATTTATACACCCAGTCCTTGAGTTCAGACTTCTGCTCCTAGACTGTCCTCCACACCATCAAACCATCAAGCTTAGTTTTTAGATAGTTCTAAACTAGAAGAGATATTGTTTGTCAGTCTTGGCAAGTCAATCTTTCCTCAAGACAAACAAAACTGTAGTTTTGTCAGTTGCCGCACAGATATATAAGCTTTTTTGGTTTCTTTCCATATATCATCTGAATTGCTTTTTACCATATTCTCTGCAATTTAACAATATATTCAAATAAAGATGACCAATGCAATTCAGAATAAATCATACCAAATTAATAAATACCTTGGACAGTTAGAATAAGCACATTATAGGAATATGAGAGCTACTAATTTTGAATTTAAATAACTTTACAGTGAGCCTTATATTACAACTTTATAAAAAATAGTTACTAAAATTAAAGAACCTCAAGTTATTTGTGAAGTGAATGAAAAAAAAACTGTGTAATGTGTTATACAAATACCAATGTTAGATGTTTCTTCATTAGGGGTTAAGAAGAACAAAATAAGAGAGTGGGCATTAAATGGGGAACACAAGCAAAAAGGTTACTTCTTAATACTGTCAGAGGAGCATTTATTCCACAGGTTTGGTTTTGACAGACAAATCTCTATGGGATATTAAATATTTGGGGGAAACTTGCTTTGTAAGATAATTAATACTACGATCTCAGCATCAGTAAAAACAGACTATTGCTGGTTACTAGTTTTCCCTCCGGTTACAAAAGCCATTGTCTAAATAGGGAAGAAAGTAGTTATAAATTGTTTATATATACAAATAAGGGCATAGTGCAAATATAAAATGACATCTGTGTTAACTAACAAGGAGGGACTGATCAAATTGCATTTGCAAAGAAGAAAACATTCCCAGATTTTTGAAAAACGTATTATGCACGTGCTCAGTTAGTTAATTGCTCTGGACATTTAAATTACATTTTTGAAATATTCCTATTTATAGCATTTACAAACAACTTCAGGCTTAACTGCATGCTTAAAACATTCTATCAGAATATTTAGTGCTATAATGGCTACTCTGTTAAAAATTAATTCTGGGAAATTGTTGGGAAACCAGACAAAGCAACCAGCAACATCTATTAGCAAGATGCACTAGATGTATATGCATAGTCACCTCTAATTTTGCTGCTTGCGGTAAATCCTAAAACAATTCAAATAAGGACCACAAACAAGTCTCTATATAATTCCAGTGAATACAGGTAAATCATTCTGCATCTAAAATGAAAGAGTATACTAACAAAACTTAATTTGCCATGCAAACATCTATAGGACCTATAAATGTAGCTGGGAAGAAAAGAAATAATTAAGATATAGACCCAGTTTACTGTTAAAAATTTCCTGAATTAATGCATGTTATCATTGAACTTTATTTTAAGCAGATTTAGAGATGAAGGAATTAAATTAGAACAGCACAAAATGCCTCCTATTTTAACCCTTTGGAACTATGGTGGTACATGACTAGAAAGGAGTTCTTCCATAAAGTTTACACTTTCCTTTCCTCTTATCCTCACTTCTCAGCCCAACATGGAGGGCTTGGCTACACTCGGAATTTCAAAGTGCTACCGTGGCAGCGCTTTGAAGTGCGAGTGTGGTTGCAGCGCCAGCGCTGGGAGAGAGCTCTTCCAGCGCTGCACATACTCCAGCTCCCCGTGGGGATTAGCTTGCAGCGCTGGGAGCTGCGCTCTCAGCGCTGTGGCACTGTTTACACTGGCGCTTTACGGCGCTGTATCTTGCAGCGCTCAGGGGGCTGTTTTTTTCACACCACTGAGCAAGAAAGTCGCAGCGCTGTAAAGCGCCAGTGTAGCCAAGGCCGTAGTGTGCTTGTCTTTTTGAAAGGTTTCAGAGTAGCAGCCTTGTTAGTCTGTATCCGCAAAAAGAACAGGAGTACTTGTGGCACCTTAGAGACTAACAAATTTATTTCAGCATAAACTTTTGTGGGCGACAGCCCCTCTGCCATGTACATTGGCCAAACCGGACAGTCTTTACGCAAAAGAATAAATAGATACAAATCTGACATCAGGAATCATAACATTCAAAAACCAGTGGGAGAACACTTCAGTCTCTCTAACCACTCAGTGACAGACTTGAAGGTGGGAATTTTGCAACAAAAAAACCTTCAAAAACAGACTCCAGAGAGACACTGCTGAACTCAAATTAATATGCAAATATACAAGTAACTTGGTTTTAAACATGTACTGGGAATGGTTGGATCATTACACTAATTGGATCTATTTCCCCATGTTAAGTTCTCCTTACACCTTCTATGGATCATCTCAATTATCACTTCAAAGGTTTTTTTCTCCTGCTGCTGATAGCTTATCTCAATTGATTGGCCTTTTACAGTTGGTATGCATATTTCCACCTTTTCATGTTCTCTGTATGCATAAATATCTCCTGTCTGTGTGTTCCATTCTATGCATCCAAAGAAGGGAGCTGTAGCTCACGAAAGCTTATGCTGAAATAAATTTGTTAGTCTCTAAGGTGCCACAAGTACTCCTGTTCTTTGTCTTTTTGAAGGCTTTTGAGTGAAAAATGACTGACTCCACTCATTTTTGATTGCTGTTTGACAAGGATCTAACTGTAAATCTCCATTTAAATGTAACAACTGAAATTACAACATTATTGCAATCCTTAGAGATTTTTGATGTTTAACCAAGCATTTTTAAAAAACAAGTTGCACATTGTAAGTAAGCTTTTTCATGTGAGCACTTATGGTGTGAACATTAATGAAATGACATCTGAAACATTCCATGAGAAAAAAGTGACAGACAGGATTGAATTCAAATGTTTACTTACTTTTGAGCTGAATGAGGATCATCGGCTTTGAATATGTAAAATAAAGTGTTTTTGTGCAGTAAATGGAATACTTTGGACTCCGAGTTTTCATCCTTTACTTCAGAGACTGTGAAACCCAGTAAAGGCTGACTCTCCAGTGCTGCAACATCCTAATGTAATACCACAAGCAAAAAATTAGATCTTATAATATTGCAGTCCTAATGTGGTATTTTATGAATATTTAAGGACCACACTATTGTATCCAGTTATTTTAAGTTTATAATAATTTACAGTTCGTATTACACAAAACTGTGTTTCTTGTCATTTCCTCATACATGATTGAATGAACAAGAGACAGCAAACCTCAGACATTTGGTTTCTCTCTAACTCCTTGTCACTTTCTAGTCATCTAGCACTGACCTCTTTGTCCTGTACAGTCTCACCACTATACTTAACACTATCTGGAATGGAACACCCTTCTTGCGTCTCTTCGTTTCATTTCCAATCTTGGCTTAAATGTATCCTTCTCCCCACTGCTCAACTCCACCCTCCTCTTTGGTACTGTCTCTAATTTAATAACTCTTATAGAGCAGTTTATTTTTCGTTGTTTGTCATGAAAAATCTATTCTAAAGTTGCATTGAACTACATCGCCAACAAGTAAGCTCCTACACTACATGCAAGTGAGATCACAGAGGAAGAAGGGTACCTAGACACTGACAAACATCTGGAGAACTCCCCAATTGATGGTTGCTAAGACAAAAGGATGTGACATTTTAATCTATCAAAGTAAATCTAGAAAAAAGACTTTTCAGAAGTGACATGATGAAAGTATATAAAATAATGAATGGCCTAATGAAGGTAGATGGGAGCTCCTGGACTCATTATGCAAGAAGAGGGGGACATTCAATGAAATTAGAAGGGAGCAAATTCAAAACTGATAAAAGTAAATACTTTTTTTTACAGAACACAGAGTGTAAATTTCATTGCCACAGGATGTTTTTGAGGTCAAGAACTTAAGATTCACAAAGAGATTAGATTTCAGAGTAGTAGCCCTGTTAGTCTGTATCCACAAAAATAATAGGAGTACTTGTGGCACCTTAAATTTGTTAGTCTCTAAGCTGCCACAAGTACTCCTATTCTTTACACAAAACGATTAGACATTCATATGGACAAGAATATCCAGTTATCATAATTAATGTTAAAAAAAAATTTTGAAGGGATATTACTAGGGCTGTTGATTAATCTCAGTTAATTCACACATTTAACAAAAAAATGAATTGCGATTAATCACACTGTTAAACAATAGAATACCAATTGAAATTTATTAAATATTTTTGGATGTTTTTCTACATTTTCAAATACATCAATTTCAATTAAAACAGAATACGAAGTGTACAATGCTCGCTTTATATATTACAAATATTTGCCCTGTAAAAATGATGAACAAAAGAAAGTATTTTTCAATTCACCTCATACAAGTACTGTAGTGCAATCTCTTCATTATGAAAATGCAGTCTACAAATGCAGGCTTTTTTGGTTACATAACTGCACTCAAAAATGAAACAATTTAAAGCTTCAGAGCCTACAAGTCCACTCAGTTCTACTTCTTGTTCAGCCAATTGCTAAGACAAACAAGTTTGTTTACATTTACAGGAGGTACTGCTGCCTGCTTCTTGTTCACAGTGTCACCTGAAAGTAAGAACAGTCATTCCCATGGCACTGTTGTAGCTGGCATGCTAGTTGTGCTAAAGATTCATGTGCCTCTTCATGATTTGGCCATTGTTCCAGAAGACATGCTTCCATGCCGATGACGCTTGTTAAAAAAATAATGCATTAATTAAATTTGTGACTGAACTCCTTGGGGGAGAATTGTATGTCTCCTGCTCTGTTTTACCTGCATTCTGCCATATATTTCATGTTATGGCAGTCTCAGATGATGACCCAGCACATGTTGTTCGTTTTAAGAACTTTTACTGCAAATTTGACACCAATGTGAAATTTCTAAAGATAGTTACAGCACTTGACCTCAGAATTAAGAATCTCAAGTGCCTTCCAAACTCTGAGAGGGATGAGGTATGGAGCATGCTTTCAGAAGTCTTAAAAGAGCAATACTAATGGAGATTCAAAAGAACCTGAACCATCAAAAAAGAAAATCAACTTTCTGCTGGTGGCATCTGACTCAGATAATGAAATGAACATGCATCGGTCTGCACTGCTTTGGATCGTTATCCATCAGAGCCCGTCATCAGCATGGACGCATGTCCTCTGGAATGGTGGTTGAAGCAGGAAGGGACATATGAATATTTAGCACATCTGGCATGTAAATATCTTGCAACGCTGGCTACAACAGTGCTATGAGAATGCCTCTTCTCACTTTCAGGTGACACCGTAAACAAGAAGTGGGCAGCATTATCTCCTGCAAATGTAAACAAACTTGTTTGTCTGAGCAATTGGTTGAACAAGAAGGAGGACTATCTAAAGTTTTAGATTGTTTTATTTTTGAATGCAGGCTTTTTTTGTACATAATTCTACATTTGTAAAGATAAAGATATTGCAGTACAGTACTTGTATGAGGTGAACTGAAAAATACTATCTTTTGTGTTTTACAGTGCAAATGGTAATCAAAAATACATATAAAGTGAGCACTGTACACTTTGTACTGTGTTGTAATTGAAATCAATATATTTGAAAATGTAGAAAACATCCAAAAATATTTAAATAAATGGTGTTCTATTATTAACCATGCAATTAATTTTTTTAATCGCGTGACAGCCCTAGATATTATGCCTCCACACTAATCTCTATCTATTAAGAGATTTGGGCAAGACCTAGTATAAGAGTTTGGAGTGGAAGGTGGGTCTCATCCCCCATCTGTCTAATATGGGGTTCTTACACCTTTGTCTGAAGCATCTGGTGCTAGCCACTGCCAGAAACAGGATACTGGACTAGACGGATTTCTGACTCTGTATAGCAATTCCTAAATTCCTAGATTTGGATACAAGAATATCTACATTCAGGAACACTAAACCACTCTTGAGGAAGGAAGGACTAGATTATAAAATTCAAAGTTACCATTTGGATATGACCTTTCTGAAGAATCTTATTTCCTTATGTCTGAAATCAGCCAGGGGCTTTGCAGAGAATGTCAGTAAGTTCCAACAGGGAGACAAGCTGACGGAGAGAGGCTCTGTGCAAGAGTCTACAGGGAGTTAGTCCTACCAGGGTCTTCTCGTGAAAGATGGTTAAATGTGGTAAGCTAGACAGTCTGTTTTATTGTTTTTAAGATCTGATTTCTCTGAAATGCTTTGTTCCAAATAAAGGATACTTTGCTTTAAGGAGGCTGTTTGGTCACTGATTATCACTTTCATTGCCGCACAGAATACAGGATTGCAGAGTCTGGTCGTAAATCAGATCTGCTGAGGCAAATTACAATTGGAACCAGGAAACTGCAACCCAGGGCCTGGCCTGAGTGTGAGACTTGCGTGATTCTGTCCAGAACCAGGTGACAGCTAGCAGCCTGACACCTGGGAAGAGGTGCTCTTAATGAGACCAGGAGGGGTCAGAGGTGCAATTTGCCTGGTAACTGCGATGGATGGCAACTGTGCTTTCTCTATTTTGCACCATAATTGACTTATAAATAATTGCAAAAGGTTTAAAAAACCAAGAACACCTGCTTTTCAGCAAGGTATTTGGACAATATTGTAAAACGGTACTATATAAGACAGATACACCTTTACCCTGATAGAACGTGACCCGATATAACATGAATTTGGATATAATACGGTAAAGCAGCGGGGAGTCCCGGGCCCTTTAAAGCGCCACCGCTTTACCGTGTTATATCCGAATTCATGTGGAGCCCTGAGCCCTTTAAATGACCGCCCGAGCCCCGCTGCCAGAGCTCCAGAGGTGATTTAAAGGGTCAGGGCTCCCCACAGCAGCTAGAGCACCGGGCCCTTTAAATCCCCACCAGGGAAGCCAGCCAGTACGCCATACCGGACCAAACCCGATATAACGCGGGTTATATTCCTCTACCCAGCTATAATGTGGTCTCATCTATAAGGCAGTGAGATTTTTTGGCTCCCGAGGATTGTGTTATATCGGGGTAGAGGTGTACTTGATAAACCCTCATCTTCCTTAGTCTGGCCTGAGATTTATGGAGCTCACATCCATACTTCAATAAGATTAAAACATTGCTGAGCAAAATGGAAATGGCATAAGTGTTGTCATATTTCCTCTTTTCTAGCTGGAGCACCAGGCATTAGGAGACTGTTGCAGAGTGGAGGCGGCAGGTTCAGAAGCCAGGTGTATTCAAGTCTGCCCTCTCTCCAAACATCCACAAGTACATCAAGTGGAAGCAACAAGCTGAGATGCTGCAATGTGCTTGCATGTTGTTGGCATCTGCCATTATTCCAAACTGATGCATCAAACCAGATAATAAACTGATAAGAACAGATACTAGATAATGTTTTCACCTTTCTTAGCCAGAAGGCTGTAAAGGTTACTATTGTGACTCACTTAGTTTCCCTTTCAGAAAGGGGCATCATAACAGTTTAACACCTTACAGATTTTTCCACCTCTTTCAGGGAAGACTCAAAGTGCTACACTGCAGTGAGATGGACTAATTTATGGGTCTCATCACTGAGCACGACTTTAAAATATGTAAAAAAAAATTCCATGCTTCCTTACCTCACTAGCAGCATATGTGTATAGCACCTTATTTTTTATGACAAACCACAGGTGTTTCCATGGTTTTTTGCTGCCCTTTGATCTATATAAATAGCCACTCATTGAGGAGTCTTCTGTATTTGCTGAAACCTGAAATAAAAACAAATGGACGATGTGTGTGGGTACCTGGCTTTTTCAGCGCACAGCTCTTTGTTGATATTTCTAAGATACTCCTATAAACCTAAATACTACTAGGAGCACCTAAACCTCTATATAAGCACCTAGCCCTCTACATAATTTCTCCTAAAAAGAAACTGATACAGGTTTTTATTCAGCGGAGACCATGAAAATAAGTACAGCATAAACAAGTCAAAGGAAACCAAGTATGCTCAGCACTCCATCCCATGTTTTGGGGTTTTTTTTTGTTTTTTTAGGTACTATATCAAGAGAACCGGCTGGTGCAATTGCTGAGATGTAGATTGTGTCTTTTGGCAGTACAGGAGTATAGTTCAAATATGCCATGAATACAATTCAGCCCTTAACAGATTAACATTTTAGGCTATGCTGTATAGCCTTCAAGGATAACAGCTGCACATTTTCCTCTGAGGCCTGGAAAATCTCTGGAACCAAGTTTACCAGATGTGAAGACAGCTATAATTGAAGAGCTTGATTTGCTTCAACATCTGGGCCTTTTTAAAAAAATAATTGGTAAGCAGGTAGAGCATATTTCCATATCATGAAAACAAAGAAGTAGATGATTTCAACACTTTTCTGTATGTTTAAAGAGGAAGATATACCATAAAGATCAGTGAAAATGATCCCAAATTTACAATTTGTACTTGGATAGCAACTGTGAAAAAACAGTGTGGGGTTAGGGGGTAATAGGCTCCTATATAAGAAAAAGTCCCCAAAAAAATGGACTGTCACTTTAAAAACAGGACATCTGGTCACCCTATACTTGGAGAAAGCAAAATTTAAAAAATTAGAGCTTACTTGTGTGAAAGAGTTAGCAGAACTGTAAGAACAAATTAAACCACTATTTTATCACCAGCACCCAAAAAGTGATATCTCTAGGAATACATCTATATTGGTAAATCCCTGAGTTATTAGGGGTGAGGCAGGTACAGGCCTGCCTGAAAAGCTAGGGGAAAAAAAAAACCCTATGATTTTCACTTTATCACAGTTAAGCCTTTCACCCAAACTGCATCAAAAGTGCTGTTCAATGATTAACTGCTTAGTGCCAAATTATAAAAGAGAAATTAAAGCAACTGTCTTTAAAACAGGAACAGCTGGAGAAAGGAACTCTCATGCGCACAGATGACTAATTGCTGTTTTCCTATTATGTCAGCCAGAATTTATTGCTAGCTTTGCAATTTAAAAAAAATTATTTTAGAGAGTTTGGACTTTTGTAAGGTGGTTGAGATAATGTTAGTGGACTGACCCAAGACCTCAATTGTCTTAAAATATTTGGACCTGCAGACTGTTTGGTTATATATTTTGGACTTTGAGCCTGAAATTATTGGAATGAGAGTTTCTTTCTTTGCATAAAAGTGGTCCAATCCATCCCCAGTGAGTGATGCCAGAAGGCAAGTGCCCCATTCTGATTTGCCAAGGGACTACTGACGAGGAGATCTGAGAGAGATGAATCAGCCACCACTTTATGAAACTAAAAACAAAGGAGAATCCATTGCTGCTTGTCATGGCTGCTGGCTATGCAATGCCATCCTGCTTGACAAAGAGGGTTATACTTCCCTCCACCCTCCAGGCTAGCTGCCATGGGGTAAGAGTCCAGTAACATCAAATATTTGACATCTACAAGCAAGTCCCTTCTACTTGCCTTGGGGGAGGGATAGCTCAGTGGTTTGAGCATTGGCCTGATAAACCCACGGTTGTGAGTTCAATCCTTCAAGCAACCATTTAGGTAACAGGGGTAAAAATATGTCTGGGGAGTAGTCCAGCTTTGAGCAGGGGGTTGGACTAGATGACCTCCTGAGGGTCCCTTCCAACCCTCATATTACATGATTCTATGACGGGGTCGGCAGCCTTAAAGAAGCAGTGTGCCAAGTCTTCATTTATTAACTCTAATTTAAGGTTTTGTGTGCCAGTAATACATTTTAACATTTTTAGGTCTCTTTCTATAAGTCTAAAATATATAACTAAACTATTATTGTATGTAAAGTAAATAAGGTTTTTAAAATGTTTAAGAAGCTTCATTTAAAATTAAATTAAAATGCAGAGCCACCCGGACCAGTAGCCAGGACCTGGCCAGTGAAAATCAGCTCACGTGCCGCCTTTGGCACGCATGCCATAGGTTGCCTACCCCTGTTCTGTGATAACCTGCTATCCAGTACATCGATATTAAATGAGAGAGCCAAGAAAACCACTGACTGTTAATCCTTTCAACCATGTACTACCTTCCTGAGCCTCAACCACCATTTACGTAAATATTAACCTTTTTGGTTTGTCCCCATCCATTCCTGTTAGTAGAGAGACACTTCCACCTTAGTATTCTTGCACTTGTTTGATAACTCCAGCAGATGACTAGTTGTGAACATGCGTGTGCCCATGCAAGAGCCTATATGGCTAAAACCCATGGAATTTCCATAAGAATGGTGCCTATAGAATAGTTTCTCAAACACCTAGAATAACCCAAGGTTAAATAACCTCACTTTCTAAAATATCACACACACGTCTTATGCATTAGGAGTTGTATGCTTAAATCCTGAAATTGTTTTCATCTATACTCTGGTTAGCTAGTTAAATGCAACAATCTGTCACATCTTGATTTGTACTGCTCCATATAACTTAGTTTGGAGAAAGGGAGAAGAGAGATTGTTTCCTAATCATCTATAATTTGGGCAAACTGCATTAATTGGCATCAGAGCTATAGTCTCAACATTGACTTAAACCTGGGAGTAATTTGAACATCTCTGTATCAGCCATTCAGGTGGAGTATAAATATATCATTCAGAGTCAAGATTGATAATGCCGTATTATTTTGGGGGCCAATAGCTAAACAAGATTGCTGCCTTAAGAACTCCAAATCATTACATAAAGTTCATTAACAACTGTTATTTAATGTGATTTAATCAACCCATTAATTAGACTGATTCTATGATATAACCTTAACCCACTCTCTTTTAATCTGATTTGTTTGCATGCATTTTATTTTATGCTTTTCGCTTACTTTAGATAATGAAATATACAAAATTAAAGATTGTGAATCAGACATTTTCCCCTCCAGACATTAGGATTGAGCAACTGAGGAGTCTTGGGGTAGGTAACAGATATAATTGTGTCCCACCTAGTCGTGGTTCATAAAACTGCCTTGACAGTCCTTATATAGTCACCTGCAAAATTCCACTTTTCAATCTTATAGGTTCATATAAAAGATATTAGTTGCTGTTGTTTTTTATACACATGCACATAGTCTCCAGAGATTTTCATTTTATTTCTGAGTTACCTAAGATCTATAAGAAATCCCAGATGTGTAACAGATGTTTTTTTCATATACTGCAACAAAGAATTGTTGTTCACTGCAATAACAATGGTCATTATCCCACAGACCACCACTTTGGCCCTCCTCACCCCTATGGAACAGCAGCTTATTTCACAAGTGGCCCCTTCATTTTTTAATAGGGCACCTTGAGGAACAGGACACTTACGCAGCACAAATTAGGATTTCGAGAAAAAAAAAGCACACCATCACATTATGCCACTGAAACTGTGGTGACTATTAGTGCTCACCTAGTAATGATAAGTAGACTGTCCAAGGCATCATGGTACTTCCATCAGTGTGCACTCAGCCTGCCCATGATACTAATACTAAACCCTACTGGGTGCCTAATAAGGCATATAAAATAATAGAATGCAGCCACAATACCACCATGGCTCACATGCAAAGGTGGAATCCACTGGTCAGCCACTGAGGTACTAAGACACACACTGGGCCAAATGGAACTGCACCAGTTTACACCAGCAAAAGATTTGCCACAAAGTATTTCAACATGCTTCTCAAGCTGCTGTCTTTCCCAAACTCTAAGATTTCTTGATACAGCTGAATCCCAATCAACAATTCATTCAGACAATACCCAATACATTTGGACACTCAGGAGTGGATAATTAGAACTCAATGGGAAGAAAGCCAATAAAACACAGGGACATGTTACCAAGTGGTTCTGAACATGGGGCTGTAACAACAGAAATTAATCTTCTTATCAACTGATAAAACTGAGAAATGAAAAACCTGGAGAAATTACATTCTTAACAATATTTCTTATTAAATAGCATGTTCATATTTCCACCACAAAACAGCCTGACATTAGACTGTGGATCTAATATTCAACATACCTGTCTAGAAAACAGGTTGCGAAGTGGTGCAATTTTAAACTATGTTCTCAATTTGAACAATTATCTTTGCAAGTAACAGATTTTTTTTTTGGATGAACGTTACATTACCTGTTCAAATATTTACAGCATTCAAGTTCTGAGTAGTACTTTCAGTGACATTTTCTAGAAAGGAACATGTCTAAAGAAAAATTAACAGCCACTAAGGAGGGCCCTAGTTGTCTCTGCCAAGCCTCATGTGGAATGTTGACAGCAGAGTGACAGATAATACACTGAAAGTCTTGTGTAAAATTTCTTACAAGATTCTTGCAAAGGGATACATCAAAATGTGAGCAACTCAAAGCTGCAAGGAGTGCTAAAAAGGCTTCCCATAGCAGGAAAAGGAATACATATATATTTCAAACTGCAATAAATTAGATTAACTACATTTTATGTTTCAGCAGGGAAATTTCTTCCAGCCCTCGCAATTGTAGCTTGGTTTTTACAGCATGAAATGTATTACACCCTTTCGCTCTCTCCTAAAGGACAGAAAAAGATTCTCCCTCATAACAGTGACGTTTTAAAAATATTTTCACCTTAGTTTCTCTGAGAGGTGCAGTGGTATTAAAAATATTAAGAGCCCATTTCTTGTGCACCAAAAACTTCCATTGCATCCAAAGGCAATTTTGGGTGCACAAGGAATACAGTAACTGTTCCCAGGTCAGTCATTGCTACCCAGAAGTCTATTATATTTTCCTCAGTTTTAAAACGATGATGCTGCCAGTGCGAATTTGATTTTGTGTATCATATGGTGCTGCTGTCCAGGTCTTATGCACTCCCTCCTTAGGAGGGGAAATCCAAGGCTGTGAGAGGGATTCTCACCCGTGGAAGATTGGGAGATGGTATGACCAAATTTTTGGCATCCTTCAAACACAAGATATTGCACAGAACACTAAGAGTTTTAGTGGCATATAGGCAGCCTTTTTAGATGCCAATTAATATATTCTATGTCCTTTGTGTTTCACTGATCTCGGTTGGAATGCATGACTGCCACCTTGAGACACTCTCAGAAAACAAGCTGAGTATCTTGTAAAGCTAACGTCAATGAGTAAAGCTTTTAACAACATGAATGCAGTGACCCCCTGATGTCAATTTGAGCCCCTAAGAAAAACTGAAAATAAGATCACATTATTAGATGTAATCCACCAAATCTTCTTGTGCTTGCATGTCCCATGAGGCCTACATGAGAGCCAATACATAAAACAACAACATGCACACACCTTTGGGATTCTAAATGATCCCTGCCATTGGCAGATGGAGTTAATCTACATATGTAAAACTCATGCTGCTGCTCGCCAGTGGTGCAGGACTGCTTTTATTTTTAGAACACAATTTTGCCTTTTGGTTGACCTCATAGAGCAAAGAATTTGCATACTGCCGTCAGCCATTACCAAAATGAAGTTTTGTTCTTGTAGTTTACAGCATCATGGTAGAAATGGTTAAAATACCAAAAAGCCAGTACTAGTAGCTAAGTGAAGAGAGTCAGGGTGAACCATATATATTTCTATCACAGTTCTATTGCTAAAGAACAAGGCTGTCCTACCCATTGTTAGCATATCCATAATAATAAACAATGCCACCACCTAGCTCTTATGTAGCATTTCTCCATAGTACATCATTTTAATAAATATACTCGAGCTTTTCACATTCCCTCCCCATTGCATCTTCTGTATGCTGCCCTGCACTTGCAGAGACCCAGCCTCCATTCTGATCCTAGGATACCGCTGCTAACTTACTCAACTCCACAGAATACTCATTACGGCTACAAAAATTACATGGATGATGCCCCTCCGTGGGGGCTGGAAGGAAGACTTCTGTAATCACTAGAGGTTAGATACAGGCCTGTGCAACAGAATAAGAGGAAGTCAGAACACTCCTATGTGAGGTACCTGGACTTAAGAGTCCATTCACATACAATTAATAGGGTGTATGCTTACTCCCATACCATCCCACCCTCAGTGCAGGTGGGTGGGGAATGGGTGGAATCTTGGCTCCATCCCCTCCCACATCACTTACATATTGGTGCACATAACAAAATTCATTCCGCACATGGATGTAAAAAATTAGAGGGAACACTAATTCTAGTGGTCTACACTACAGCCTATGTTAGCATAACCTATGTCGCTCAGTGATGAGACTCTCTCTCGCCCTGAGTGACATAAGTTACACTGACATAAGTGCTCGTGTGTGCAGCGCTATGTTGGCAGGATAATTTCTCCTGCCAACATAGCTTCTGCCGCTCATGTCTTCACCAGACACAGTGCAGCTGGACCAGTACAGCTGCAGCGCCGTACGCATACACATGGCCATTGTGCCACCAGAAAAATTCCCCTTTCCTTTAAATGCAGTGTCTGAAAAAGATCAGCAAGTTTTTTTTATTTTATTGTTATTAAACATGGATGATTTAACACCAATGAGAGGTAAGTTTAAGGGAAACACTTACTTCTTTGAGAGCAGCAGGAATTTTTTTCTGTTTTCTCCCAGATGGAATACTATGTAACACTGTAGACAAGGCACTGGATGGAGATTTATGGTTCACTGGGGATCCACTCTTAGGAGTGAAGTGGTTATCTAAAATGTATATAACATGCACTGTGCTTTTACATTGCAGACGACTAACATATACATAGTGTTCCTTACAAAATGTTTTAAACACCGGTGTAATTTCTGTTCGGTGTAAGGTAATTTTTTTTAAAAAAAACATAGTTAATCTCTGAAACACTGCATATGATATTGTATTTCCTAACCATATTAAACAACAGGAATTTTGCCTCTCAGTATTGCAGTTCCATAAATTACAATATCATGAGTCAGAGCCCCCAAAATCATGAGATATAAAAAAGTATAAATCCTGTTTTTGAACTCCCCCAGCCCACTCCCCATGTGTACAAGACAATTACAGGGTGAAAACTCAGCCTTAACTACACACAACATATTCCCCCACACAAAATGCAGGCCCCATTCCCCTCTGCATCTGCTTCCTGACTCCTCCTCAGTACCCAAAAACCCAATGGCAGGGGCTCCTGCTGCTCTCCGCTCCCACCCAGCAAGGTCCTGCAGACCCCAACTCCCTGAGCACGCTTTCTCTCCCCAACTCAGGCCCCCTCCCCCAATCTCCTCAGCAAGGTCCTACAGCCTCCCACACCCTTCCCCTCTATTCCCCTGGCAGGCATCACTAGTGGCTCCCTGTGGCCAGCCTGCAGGTAAGAGGGCTGTCCCATGGGCCTACCTCCATTAACTCCCCCTTCCTGCTTGTGGCTGAGGGTGGTGATTATTATTAGTATGGATTATGTATGTTACTCTAGCGCCTAGGAGTCCTAATCTTAGACCTGGACCCCATTGTGCTAGGTGTTGTACAAACACAGAACAAAAAAACAGTCCCTGCTCCAAAGAGCTTACAATCTAAGTATTAGGCAAAACAATACAGATGGATATAGGTAGACAGATGGAGGAGTACAAGGAAACAATGAGATAATACTGGTCAGCGTGACGGGAAACGATAGGGTGCTCTGTTCTGCTGCACCTGCTCTGTGACTGTGACACAGCTCAGGATGCAATGGGTGCCCCAGTACACTAGACTACTGCTGCAGCTACCTGCAGCACAGCATCCACTAGCAACTGCAGGTGGAAACTGCAGGTGCCCTGGGCAAAGCTCCTGAGCAAAGCTCCTGAGCAGCCTCTGCTTTCCAACAAGAGCCCTGGAAAAGTCATCTTGAAATAACATAATAATACTGCAAATAACAACACTGGTCTCTGGGTCCAAGAGGAAGGATGGGCCAGCGGTTAGGTGCTAGCCCGGCATTCAGTTCCCTGCTCTGCCACAGACTTCTTGTGTGACCTTGGGCAAGTCATTTGGTGTCTCTGTGCCTCAGTTCCCCTATCTGTAAAACAGGTTACTAGTACCCAACCTCAAAGGGCTGCTGGGAGGATAAATGCAGTAAAGATTGTGAGGTGCTCAGATACTATGGAAATGGGGGCTATATAATTACGAGACAGAGAGAGATCGATTAAAAAAAAAGAAGTTTTCCCTCTACCTTGTTTCTGTAGTTCTTTGAAGCAATGATCACACACTCTTGCTGGTTGGTTTTTCATATAGTCTAAGCCATGTTTATTTGTGGAACATGCTTGGCAGACAATCTGAAAACATGTAAAACATTATTATATAGCATGCACAACCACACGCACACCAATCCCTTAAAAACATATATCTGAGTTTCATTAAACCCATGCTGTTGAGCCCCAAACAAGTAACAATTTTACAATGTGAGGGTTTGGAGGGACATGCATGCTAATTCACAGGGGTGTTCCACACAAAATACTCTTTCCAGAACTGATTTTACATGACTGACAATATAAAATAGTTATATCGTTTTCTGATTTTGTACAGAATAATTTTGAACAACAATAAAATAAAAATCTGAGAATGGTGGGTGAGTACTGGATTAGTGAGAAATATCAAATTTATGGACTAGCAAAGTGTAAATTAGCAAATTGTTATTGTATTGTCAAATCTCATCTACAAGTTTATTAAGAAACATGCTCAGTTTTTTAAAACTTGTATTTTAAGATTATCACAATATCTATCTACTTATATTATCCTCTTGTCTGTGTTATGGAAAAATTGATGTGTTTCAACTACACTGAATACTGAATTCCCATTTGACTAAAAAGTAAGATGTGAAATGTGACTATGTCAGGACAGCAATAAAATATACAATCTTTTTTTCCCTAGTTTCATGGGTATGCGTTGTTTGGAAGTCTCTCAAAATGGGTTCAACCTTAACTCTCAGCCAGTGAAAAAGATACTTTGAATATTTAAGTTAATTTTCTTGGTATGCATTGTGCTACTGAAGGAGTGAAGGACATATGTCATTTTTTTCTCCTGAAATGTAAAATATGACAAGCACTGGATAGGTTTAACTAGAGAAGTGGTCTAATAACAAGAATATTTAAAGTAGGAAATCATGTTATTTTAATCTAAGGTATAATGTTCTCTCAACACAACAATATTGCTAATGTGTTTTAATGCAATCAAATTCTCCCATATGGAAACAAAAATCTTGAATGACTCTTGCGAAGGAAGGAAGTTACAAGATCACCCAACCTTTCCACATGCCCTGCAGTGATGTCTTCTCCAGGTCAATGTGAATTCACTAGTGCAGATCATACACATAGTGGCTCTAGTATCAGGAACCCAGATGGGAGCCTTTGATCCAAGAGGACTATCTTCATCCTCTTTCTCTGGATCTGCCTGCGAAAATGGAGATGGATCTCCATTAAATTACAAGCAGTAATGTATTTTTCACCACTGAATTATCAAGGTTAAATACAAGTATTCGGTTTCCTAAGGATTATCCATTCATGTAACTGAGAAGTGTCTTAAATACAGATTCTCTGCTAGTTCACCAGCAACATTATAACAATTAAGCTCTAAAAGAAGATGCTGAAATTATTTCATTGAATCATATAGGTGCTAATAAATCTCTATTTCAGTGCTGCCAATTCAGATATTTCAGGGGAGGGAGTTCCAGCAAATGCTGGCGTTTCTCTCCCTCCGCCATCCCCAATAGGGATCCCATTCTGGTCCCTGTTCACGTCGCCCCCCCCCCCCCCCTCCTGTCATAGGGAACTTGGTTCTCCCCAAGGTGCCACCAGAAATCGAGTTCTAGATGGACTCCACTGCACTCCATCATACAGAAGCAGACTCCCTCCTGGCGTACCAGGTCACAATATCATTTGGTTTGGCCACCTCTCCAGCTGTACCGAGGGATGCCCAGGTCAGATTTCAGTGGCGTTTAGACCACACTGCTGCAGCAATGCTCCAGACTGCTCCATTGATCTAGTACAGGACTACTGCTTAAGTGATCAGATCATGCCTCACCCCCCAGCTCCGTTGCCTAGGTCACCTGGAGCAAGTGCAAAAACCTTGCGTGGATGGGAGTGTTTTCCCCACACACACTGGCACCACTACTCTACTTGTTTAGTACCAAGATATTCCAGTTCGTTTACGTCCATTATCTTAGCTAGCGTTACTCTGTTTTAATGACTAGAATGGATGGATATCTAATCCTTTTTCTCTTGTTCTTAGGATTACTTAAAAACCCACATCTGAATTTTTTTAATGAAACTATGAAAGATATACATGTCAAATTCTATTCTATTATTAGTACTTGCCAATTTTCTTTTCTAAAGTGCTGTGCTGAGTTTTAATACGTAGTAGAAAATAGATTCATGCCCAAAGAAATCAAAGAGAATGGTGTGGTATACCTCTTCAAGACTTTTACTTGGGTTAAATGTGATTCTCTTCTTTGTATAGTCTTCAATTGATCTGGAGATGGCTTCTAACCATTCATCTCTTTCTGTAGCAGAACTGTTGGTGTCAAAGACATTGAAGTATGGTCAACATTAAAAATGTCTAAAAACTGGCTCTGGCTATGGCGTGGTTTTTGCCAGGCACACATCACATTATTTCTTTTTTGTTTTTAATGACTATCAGTTTAGATTATATTAGGTTGATGTGGGAGTATAGTTAGAGCATTAAAGCGAAGTAGATTTAGAGCATGCATTTGGAGGCAACTGAAGTTGTGCAGTATACAGGCTCAGGCAGGACAATTCCAGATCTAAGGGGCAACACAGAAGAAAACTTGGGGGCCCTCATGCACAGGGGATAAAAAGACGACCGAATCAGGATTAGTAGAATGCTGGTCTCATCTGTGAAAAAGAAGAGACAAGATATAGGCAGGAGCAGAGTTATGTACTATTGGCCCTTTGACTATCCCTCCCACTGGGAAGAAGAATATTTTGCCAAATCCAAATATTTATTTATGCTGTTTTTTTATCCAGTGAGAAAAAGCCAATATGCATTAGTTCTGGAATGGTCATGTCTAAGCCAACTTCTATGGCTCAGAGATTCTGACGAAAGTTTTCAAAATTTCATTGCCTTTAATTACCCTGCTAAATCTATATTTCAGCAACTAAATTGTAAGTGGCCCAATTTTCAGAGTTGCTGGCTGAGCATCCATAGTGCACACTAACTAACATGAGTGCACAGTCCAGTCCCTAATCCTGCAAACATTCAGCATTTATTCACTTTAGGAGTCCCACTGAAATCAATTATGTGCTACAGGTTTGCAGGGCCACAGTGTTCTCATTATTAACTTACGAAAACTAAATTCTGGAGTTCTGTACAGACCAGAGTGCTGTCTAGACCTTCACACAGCCATTAGATCAAACTGCCAATAAGATTTGCAAGATATCTATTTACACCTATATCTCCGCTAGAAAATGGGCAAAGTTTTGCTGTGTTAAGTTTGTAAAAATTTAACTTTTCCTTTAGAGTCTTTTCAAACTTCAGTTCTGTTGTGTGTACTGAACATATTAAATATGGCTGTCAGTAAACATAGCAGAAGGGAAGCCTGTCTCTCGAAACTCTGGTAAAAATTTTATTTGAACTGTTTTGGAACACACAGAGTATGAGCACGCTGGAAAAAACATTAAATTGCCAAATGAGACCCAAAAGCCATGAGAATGAGATATAATCAGATGAATGATACTGAAAGATGAGACATACAGTCTGTATGTAGGTGGTTGATTCACTACACATCCATTGTACATACTGATGGAAATTGCATCAGTCATTGAAAAAAATCCATACACCTTTCCCCCTAGCTCACATACCCTGTTCATCTTATAACAGATATAATGACTTTGGCATTGGGCATTTCCTGAGGATTAATTACAGTTGGAAATCTTCAACTGCACCTTGGGACATCTTCTCCCAACTGGTCATTAATCCCTAGTAAATGCCTTGTGCTTCTATCATTATTGTTTAAATCACAATTCTTGCCTAGATAGCTTCAACAAGCTAGACAAGCACTGATTTATTTTATTTTTAAAAAGAAGAGAATTGAATGTTCCCACAGAATCAAAAGTGACAGCACTAGAAAATGAAGTTTTATAGAAACACGAAGCAGCATTTCTAGTATCAATATGCCTTAATTCAGAGATGGTGGGGCCACTTCTAAGTGTTAAATTTCTAAGGACCTAACAAGCAGTGACCTCAATTGCCACTGCCAAAGCTACAGTCTATATATGCAGAGGAGTCTCTCAGTTATTTCCTTCATTTACAATTAAAGTATCATTCCCATGCATCATTCTGAAATGTTAATTTCCCCTGAACAGTGAAACCAAACAAACCTATAATCTCAATTGTTAAGATTCAATTATATGTATGGAGGTATGTTCATTTGGCACCCCAATAATTTTAAGGATAATTCAGTGTCATTTCCATAAAGCATCATATTAGCCAGAGCAGAGATGGTATAGTCCTATCTTGCTTTGTGTCAAGGCTCTTCCTACATATTTGTGAAGCACTCAGTCATTGTGGCAGCTAAGCACCAAAGGTCTGAATCTGCACTGACTGCAGCACTCAATGGCAAAATTGTCACTGACTTCAACAGGTGCAGAATCAAGTCGTACGCTGTGTACAATGCATCCTTCGCCCAATATGCAAAATAGCTGCATTAGAGATAAATGTAAATACATACAACACTTTTCAATCCCCAGTTATAGATAACTGCTATTACTCAGGCACAACTGTGCTATTTCCCTTGGCTGCTTAGACAATGTTAACTTGGGTGCCTCTCTGTTTTAAAAACACTGTTTTGTTCAGACATCCTGAAGTCAATAGATGCAAGGTCACAGAGCATGACGAAGCCCACACTACTGCTATTTTGCAAAAAGAAGAGGGAATGTATCTTTGCTCATTGACATCAGTATTGTTACAGCGCACAGAATGTACAACACTCATGGCTCAAATTCTCTAAACAGCTAGAATAGGAGAATCAAGCCTTTGGAAAAGACAGCTTCACAAAGGCAGATAAGAGCTCTTCTACAATAATTTAGTGGCAATGAATACTCTGAATGCTGCCTGAGAGGATTTAGTTTGCCAGTAACAGCAACATATTTTCCTAAGGCCATTGACTTGATTCATATATGTGGGAGCCAAAATGTGAAAGATTTGGCTAAAGTCCACACTGTATCTGTTTTTTATGATTCAATAATTTAATGCCACCTTGTATTTTGAAGCTTCAAAATGCAATCTGTTTCCTGTTCTAATGACATCTGTGCTACAGCTAGAAGACCTCTCCTTCAAACTTATATCAAAAGCCTCGTTATCACATCAGTATTTTATTGCTGGGTTTCATGTCTCTCCTTGTTAATGCTAAAAAGCAGTGACAGACAAATGTCATCACTTAGCAGTAACTTTGGAAGAGAAGCAGAAGCAGAAAAAAAGTCCAGAATTAACTCTCTTTTCAAAGCCTAAAATAAAACCACTGAAGTGAACATTTTTAGACTTATGTTTTTTTTAAAAAAGGAACAGCATTTTTTCTCTCAAAAGTTAGCAAGAAATAATTCTCATAGGGTATTAGTGATTTGAATAAAACTCATACTTTCTGTCTTTTCAGTCTGGTGAACAGTTAAACAAATGTTAATGGTGTGAGCAAAATTCTGATACAAATGGTAGTCATTGCCCAGACAATTCAAAGACTAACCTCCTTTGGTACAGAATCTGAACTTGGGGGAAGTTTTCCCTAGAAATCAAGGTGAACTGCACAGCAGTGGCATTACATGAACTTAAAAACTCATTAGCTGTAACTCCGTGATCATCTAAAATAACACAAAACTTAAACAACATTAGGAGAGGGAATTGAAACTAGTTTGTCTTCATTTGAGGAACCCTCTACAAATTCTCCGTGCTTACTACTGTAGATGAGAGCAACCTTCATTGCACAAATTCAAAACAATAAGTGTAAACTTAGACAATATGCAGCTTCATAGTTTGTGTATTGTATTTGAAAAATGCGTGCTATCTAATACACATACTTTGTTTAGGATATTTACCTTGCTGAGAGTATGAAGGATCGCTCTACGCTTTCTATGTTCAACTCATTTTGATAAGCTTCCTGGGTTGGTTTTCTAACCTACAGTGGACATAGAAAACAACTCTTAATTGAAAATGAATCAATGTGACTTCAAGGAGATACCTGTAACAACAGGTGAATTAAAGCAATAGACTTTTCTCTTGCAGAAAGAGTAAACACTGGACAGGAAATAGCACAACAGTAGGAGCTCACGCACCAGGCTATCACTTCTGAAATCCTGAGTTTCAAATGTAACTGACTTTATAGGTTGAGTGTTTATGTAGCCACCCCAGGATATTTGCTGACATCACAAAACACAGAATGCAGTCTTGTAAACAGTCTCTCATGCTGTCTCCTGTGAATCTAGACCCTCAGCTGAACTTGGCCCTTTTCTCTGGCAGCATCACACACTTGATTCCTGAGCAGGAGCAGAAGGCGGTTTGTTCTACTGTACCCGTGTCTGCCTATGTCAGTGTATGTAATAGAAGTTTCTTGATATAGCTCAGGATATTCCAGCTGGGAGATGGCTGGACACAACACTTTTCAGAGGGGTTATAGGAAAGGTACAATTAAAAAAAGAGGGGGTCAACTTTGGGGACTTTTCATGAAGGCCTGAGACTATACCCCTCCTCCTAACTCCTGTATTTTCCCCTAGGTTTGGTAGTCTTTGAAGAAACCCAGCTGTGGAGGATTTGGCCCACCAGAAAGTTCTCAGGCCATCAGAGAGGTGTGTGTGTTTTTTGAGGGTGGGCAAAAAAGTCAGAAGGGCCATGAGGCAGGGGAGGGGCAGCCATACATACACAAGTAGGCAGCCTTTGTTTCAGGGAAGTCTAATGCTGGACCCAAGGCAGTTAATATTAAGGTGCAATAGTAGAACTGCCCGAGGAAGCCTTCCCAGGCCAGCCAACACTAATCTCTCTGTTTCTCCCCTTTGATAGCATTACAATTCTCCTCCTCTTCTTCCAGCTGGCCCCCAACAATGAATACATTTTTAAAAGGATAAGTATTAATGGCCCGAAGGTCCATACCATGCAACAAAGAATATGCTTCTATCATGGCTCTTAATATAAGCAACTTATATTTCTTTCCAACAATAAACATACTTGTCTATAGAAAAATTACATGCAGGAGTTCAGATATGTTTTGACAAAAAATTGCCATAGAAGAGATCTCACCTTCATTCCAGCCAATGAAAGCATGTTGTTGAGTTTATACATTCCAGACTGTACTGGAGTTGTATATAACAAAGCATCATTAAACTGCAATACAAAACAAACACTTTCAAATGGCTAAAGGATTAAATAAAAAAAGATAGTTTCAACTATAGTGTACTGAAAATGTATGAAATTTGTATAGAACTGATACACATGCATTGAGGGTAGAAATTTAGAGTCTAGAAAAGTTTCCTCTATGTGCTATCACATTAGTTTGGATTCTGAGAAGAGAGTTCTATTTACTTGTAACAAATGTTCATGTATACAGTGTAGGTAAGAATAAAGATCTATTAACATTTTAGTTATGTGAACATTTTTGTCGCATTCTCTGCGCAAAGATTTTTTAAAAGCTGAAAGAAAATTCCCAAAATAAAAAAGCTATTTATCAATGAAAAGTACATTATTTATGGGCAAACTGGGAGTACTGGTGTCAGGAATAGGCCACTGAAACCCATAAGGAACAGTTTCTTGCAAATAAAAGTTGTATGACACACACAGAAAAAACTGCATTCAGAGAACATTAGTAAAGTTGCAAAGTCAAGCACTCAAGTTAGGAAATGCCAGAATTAAGGTTGCCTATGCCTAGAGTAGTGTATGTATCTCTAGTTACTCGTATCACAAATGAATGCTGAACAAATACAAACAATGAAGAGCACATAGTGGTATTTCATACAGCATTCTGGACTGAAGCTTGGCTCTGGACTGCATTTTGTCCAAGTTAGTGCTCAAGACTTCACTAAATTTGAGGAGCTACTATATTATTTGTATTACACTAGCACCAGTTAAGATGGTGCCCCATTGGGCCAGACACCGCACAAACATATAGTAAGAGTCAGATCCTGCCTCAAAGCATTTATGTCTAAATAGACAAGACAGACGAAGGATGGGCAGGGAAGCAGACACAGAGAAATTGTGTGACTTAGCCAAGGTCACAGAGCAGGTCAGCAGCAAGGCCAGGAATAGAACCAAGGACCCTTGACTCCCAGCCCAGCGCCCAATCCAAAGATACACTATAAATTTGTTAAAAATGTGACAAGTACAGGTCTGTCGTATCTTATGCTGGGGTTACATTCTGCAGTCAGCGTGTAAAGCCAAAATCGTGTATAGTCAAAATTACATTGAGTGTAATGGTGGGCGGAATTGCCCACGCTACAGGTACAGTATTTAAATTGTTATTTTTCTCTTTTTTTTGTTTTTGCTGACCATGTAAAGCTGAAATCGTTCATGTTAAATGCGCATAAGATGCGACAGACCTGTAATGCTCTGGACAGCAGATTTTGGATTTTCAAATCTATTAGAATTCAAAGGACTAGAGTAGTAGTCTCAGCTTTTCAAAACCTCAGACTCTTCTCAAAAAGTTCTTAAAAACAGTGACTGAATTTTGGTCAAGTAGAAAGAATTTTATAACTGAGATTTTTTGTTTATCTTTTAGTGAACACAAATCATCTTGCTAAACCACACTGAACACGCAAAACAGTGATACAAACTGCATATAAAATGCACCATTTTTTTTTTTTAAACAGTCAGCAGAAGTTGCCAGTTATTTATATTTGTGGTGTGAATGTTTCTACCACTATTCAATTACTCTGGCATTCGGCACATAGAAATGTACATGGCATCTTACCAGAAAAAACATTCGCGGCTGCATGACCTTCCTGGAAAGCTTCATCAACGTTCCTTCTTTGAGAAAGACCTGGCAAGTTAAAGAAGATAAACAAATATTGCAAAACTTAGCTGTCGAGGGCACAAAAACTGAATGAATAAGCTTCTCTCTTTAAAATTCTTATTCATTTAGTGCCATAGATGTGTTTGAAATTTCATAAAAGACACGAAGTAAAACACATCAAGCACAAATGATCATGAAGACAGACTTCCTGTGCTGGAATACAAAACTTGCAGATTAGCATATTAGATAAACCTGTTATAAAAAATGTACTCCTGCATAATTATCCCTAGGTATCCTTATAAATAATAAATATAAATGGATTATTAAAAGAGGAACTTACTGGAATTAGGTCTGCTTAGCACAATATAAAAACAATACTTGGACACTGGAAGAAGGTCCCATCTGCAATAAATGACTGGGCCTCAATATCAACTGACCTAGCTTCTTATGAGAAGTTGATCCTTAACTACAGATAACATGCAACATCCAAAAGATGTGGACTCCATGTTTAAACATAAAATTGCTAACCTATTACATATGGAGCTGCTCATACCTTTTCCAGAGGCTGAGCAACAGCACTCCCACAATTGCAGCTTATGGACACAATCCTGCAAACATCAGAACAAGTAACTTAACTCATGGGAGTAGTGGGACTGCTCATGACAGGATGATTGAGAGAATAAAGATGGCTCCTTACATCTATATCTCACTTGTTAAGTGTTGTACAAGTCACATTATGAATCAAATAAAATCTCGAACAAGAAAAAGCCCTAAGGGATTCCATGGTAATTATCAAGCTTCTCCTATTAAAAATGTAATTGGGACAAAGGGCTCAATCCTGCACTCGAGAGGAGCTGATCCCAAAGAAAACCACAGGGATTGTGTACTTGAACTGGAGGATGGAGTTTGCTCTAACTTATTGTTAAGTCTTTACTCTGACTTCTCAAGTTCCAACTGAAGCTGCAACAATGTGGTGGCAAAGCTTGCAGTATAACTGCGAACAAAATACACAGAATGATAGAATTGTAGGACTGGAAGGGACCTCTAGAGGTCTTCTAGTCCAGTCCCCTGCACTCAAGGCAGGACTAAGTATTATCTAGAGTAGATGATCCCTGATAGGTTTGTCCAACCTGCTCTTAAAAATCTCCAATGATGGAGATTCCACAACCTCCCTAGACAATTTATTCCAGTGCTTAACCACCCTGACAGGAAGTTTTTCTTAATGTCCAACTTAAACCTCCCTTGCTGCAGTTTAAGCACATTGCTTCTTGTCCTATCCTCAGTGGTTAAGTAGAACAATTTATCACCCTCCTCTTTATAACAACCTTTCACTTGAATACTTGAAAACTGTTACCATGTCCCCGCCCCCGCAGTCTTTTCATCTCCAGACTAAACAAACCCAATTTTTTCAGTCTTCCCTCCTCTGTCATGTTTGCATGTTTTTTGTTGCTCTTATCTGGACTTTCTCCAATTTATCCACATCTTTCCTGAAATGGGGGGAGTGGGGATGTGGTGCGCTCAGGGGAGGAGGCGGAGAAGAGGGATGGCAGGGATGGGGACTTGGGGGAAGGGGATGGAATGGGGGCAGGAAGGGGCTGGGGTGGGAAAAGGCAGTGCGGGGACTTTGGGGAAGGGGCGGGGTGAGGGTGGTGCAGGGGCAAGGCCAGGTCAAGCAACCCCGGGCAGAAGGGAAGTCAGCGCCTATGGTTAGACCCTGAGCATGCAGGCAAGACCCATCAGCCAGACACCTGTGAAAGAATTCTCTACAGTAATTCAGATGCCTCCCCATCTAGTGTCCCATCCCTGGCCTTTAGAGATATTTGATGCCAGCAGTTGCAGATTGGCTACAAGCCATTGTAGCCAGTCTCATCAGACCATCCCCTCTGTAAACTTATCAAGCTCAGTCTTGAAGCTAGTTAGGGTTCCCCCTCCTCCACCCCCACTCCCCTTGGAAGGCTGTTCCAGAACTTCACTCCTCTGCTGGTTAGAAACCTTAATCTAATTTGAAGCCTAAACTTGTTGATGACCAGTTTATATCCATTTGTTCTTGTGTCCATATTAGCGCTTAACTTATAACTCCTCTTCTTTCCTGGTATTTATCCCTCTGACGTGTTCAGAGACAGCAATCATATCTCCCTTCAGCCTTCTTTTGGTTAGTTCGGCTAAACAAACCCAACTCTGAGTCTCCTCTCATAAGGTAGGTTTTGCATTCCTCTGATCATCCTAGTAGCCTCTCTCTGCACCTGTTCCAGTTTGAATACATCCTTCTTAAACATGGGAGATGAGAAATGCACAGTTCTCACTGCTTTAACAGTAATTATATATGCCTAGTATCACTTTAGTCTGCAGTTTCCTTGCTGCTAAATGCCTTTTTGCAGAACTTACCCTTCCTGGTTGAACAATCTCATGATGCCCATTTAAACTGTATTGAATCTGTATAAGCTTCTGAAAGTTATCCTATGGGGGGGGGGAAACAAAAATATAATTGCCCTTCAATTTAATGAAAATGCATTAGACAGTTTTAACAGACATCAACTTCCACAATTAGGATACTTACTCCTTGTTTCATGATATCATTGGCATGGTTGGCTACTTCTATGACAACAGCCAGAGCACCTAAAGTGTGAAGGAACAGAATTTAGTTATCCAGTCTAGCCAGTGGTTCAGTGATCCAAAACATGTTGCCCAATTCAGCTGGTGCTAAGGGGCTCAAGAGTGTGACCCAAAGCCCACGGAATTCAGTGCGAGTCTTTCCGCTGACTTCAGTGTTCTCTGGATTAGATCTTAAAAGCTGTGTCCTTGCAAACCACCATCCATTGTGACAGTGCTTCTGTGCCATGATAGCCACCAAACTTCTTAAAGTTAACTGAAATAATGACACATTTTGCCAACAAAATTAAGCTCACACCAAGCTTGCCTTACTCACACAACTAGTCCCTTTTACTTCAAGATGGCTGCTTGTATAAGTGACTGTATAGTGTGAGCAGGATTAAGTCCCAATGTAAATTCAGCAAAGGGACTCAGCCAATCACCATCTTTTCCCATTACACATGTTTTCCTGAAATGTCCGTCACAGAATTCAGAGGATTTCCAGTGGAGCTATCATTGTATTTTCAATTTTCTGTCTCTGGGTTTATTGCTGACTAAGCTTATTTTCAAGTTTCATATCCCAAGCATTTATTATTAAGTGTCAAATGTTTCGTACCCATGTGGTATTGAAAATGTAAAATCTCTAAAAGGGAAGAGTTTCCCAAGATGGGAGGCACTTTGATATCTCTGAATTCAATTAAAAAACTCAACACAATGGAAAGAAGTGTTTTGAAATACTGCAGTAGGGTGAAGGGAGCATGTGAATTACTGCACAGAGCAGCAGTATTTCATACAGAATTCAAATCTGCAATTCATTTAACTGGAGAAAATAGATAAACCCACTTCACTGAAAGTTAGCCTCTCACCACGTAGTTGCTTGTGCTATCTCTAAGATACCGATCACCCTCTGAACCACTTGAATGCAATTAAGCATCCCAAATAATGGAACTTTTATAGGTTTAGAGACACTCGGTGGTAATATCACTAGGCCACTAAAATCAAAACACTCTTTTTTCTTTCTATTCTGGTATTTACACAGGTCTCATCAGTGTAGCACTTGAGTTCCTGGACATATACGTCTATAACTGTTCAATTCTTAGTGAGAGGGAAAATAGGTTAAAACACATAAAGGCCAAACTTCAAAAGATATAGGGGTGTTTAAGGCTTGATCTGGGAATTAAGTGGAAGCATGAACTAGGACCTCCTGCTTAGACTGATGTTAGGAGCAGTTTGGGGTTTTGTTTTAAGTTTCTTTCACATTAGAAACAAATACAGCTTCCAAATAATCAAAAGGCATGGAAATACCGAGCATGCCCAATAAACATAATAATACAAAGATCGGGATGTCTTTAAACCTAGGGCCTCTTAGAGAGTCAGCTGTACATGCTGAAGCTGAGCCACAGGAATTTTCTGTCCAAGGAAAGCTGGATTGAATTAGCTCCAAATAAGATACAGGTGGCTGAACATTTCTTAAAACCTCCTTCAGAGATTTGTTATTAAAACAAATCCATGCAAAAGTATTCATTCATTGACTTCAAGAAAAATTAAGACTGATGAATCCTACAGTACATTGGCTGGGATTCACTGGGGAAGATTTAAGATCCTGTTCTTTTTGCGGATACAGACTAACGCGGCTGCTATTCTGAAACCTGTCATCTTTTATAGTATCGTGATTCCAAAACAAACTAAGATTTTGAAAGTCTAATAACTATACTCGAGAGTAAATAATACAGGAAGTGAACAGGTATAGGAAATGGTATGAAAACTGTTTTTGGAAAGAAGGCTCCTCTCACTTTCTAATGTTGCACTACCTATAAGGAGTAACATGTACAAGAAAGCCCAGAGGGCCCTGAGGTGACTTGCAGATATAGTTTTGAGACACCTAGCCCATACAGGTCTTTATTTACACAGTTAAAGGACATAGCCAACTTTATTATTACATTCTGACTTGTTTTTTAACCTACTGTTGTCACAAGCAACACCTAGGGTATGTCTACACTACGGGATTATTCTGATTTTACATAAACCAGTTTTGTAAAACAGATTGTATAAAGTCAAGTGCATGCGGCCACACTAAGCACATTAATTCAGTGGTGTGCGTCCATGTACCAAGGCTGCGTGGATTTCCGGAGCGTTGCACTGTGGGTAGTTATCCCATAGTTCCTGCAGTCTCCCCTACCCATTGGAATTCTGGGTTGAGATCCCAATGCAAAAACAGTGTTGCAGGTGATTCTGGGTAAATGTCAAGTATCAGAGGGGTAGCCGTGTTAGTCTGGATCTGTAAAAGCAGCAGAGAATCCTGTGGCACCTTATAGACTAACAGACGTTTTGGAGCATGAGCTTTCGTGGGTGAATACCCACTTCGTCAGATGCATGTAGTGGAAATTTCCAGGGGCA